>NW_025782399.1:0-16711 GCF_021130785.1 Homalodisca vitripennis | reverse complement strand
TGCGGCACATGAAATGTCAGCCTCTCGGACAGCCCACGCGTAATGGGTAGGATGTTTCTTGACGCAGACATTTTTTTAAAAGAACGAATAATGATTATTATGGTATTTCAAATAAATAATATATCAGCGAAACATAGAACTTTCAACTATTTAGTTATCTTTTGTGAGAAACATAAAAAAAATACTAATATATTTAATTGAGATCAAGAAAAATTTTCTATCAGGGCACTGTATAGAAGTAAACTGTTTTTTTAGTTTTTTTTTTGTTGTTTTTTGTTTTGCTTCATATGACGATTAGTTTCAATTTTTTTCTAGTTCCAGCTAACAAAGTAAGGTATGATTTTGATATATAAGAATAACTGTCACTCTTCATAAAATATTCATGTTACTGAATAAAAAGTGAAATCATAAATAATTACTCTAAAACAAAGCTCGATTTGTCAATTAGGGTCTAACCTAATAGATAATATTCAAGGAACTATAAATCAACATAACTGTATTTCCATTTGTCTGGTAAAGTATATACTACATAATAAGTTCACATAATTGAGAGTGTAAACAGAAAGTAAGAAGTTAAACCCTTATTGGTTACCCTGTACAATCAATCATCATAATTTTTTCAAATAAGAAAGTACAAACTGTTTTTAAAGGATATATGTTTAAATTAAACCTTTTATTCCGATTTTTTAGTTGAAGCCTATAAATTCCAGGTACTTTTAAAAATAATGTCTGTCTGTCCATACTATACCTCTGAGAATTAACTAACCGATAGATTTACGAAATTTTGCATGAAGCTTCATATTTCTTTATAAGCAAACAGCGAATTCGATGATAATCCCATGGCCACTACGTTAGGGGGTTGTGTTCTAACCGTTAAATTAATATGTTTATATTGGTATTATGGTCTAAAACTTGATACAAAAGAAAAAAAATCTGGGGATTTAAAAAAAGTATGAATAGTTAAAATTCAAAGTAAGAAATGTTATTGTTCTTCGCTCCTAGTGGATATAGTCCACGGCTCACTTTAATTGAGAAGATCACAGGTTTCAAGTATTTTCGTGGAACACCCATCATAACAGAAATAACAGCAAAAGTCCAGAATAGCCAAGAGTGTTAAGGCTTTAAAAGGGATTTAAAAGAAACTAAAAATCAGTAAATCTCTGACTTTTTAAACCTGTGACATAATAACACATGTGGCTATACAATAACCTTGAAATGTTGTATGTAACCTCAGCGAAAGCCTGGTTACGTGACCACGTTAGTGTGGCAATACTTCTGTCATTCTGCATTTTTATGATGAGTATCGGTTTTAACTCTATACCAGCTCTCCTACTAGGGTCCGAGCCCAGCGTATATCTAACCACCAGACCTTGGGGTGTAAGGGTTGATAAACCCTACAACACAAATAAGATTGGTACAAAAATTAATTGGTTATAATCACTAATTCTGTCCCCAGCTCTGTCTTTTGCACACACTACTGCTTTATAATTGCCTACACAGAAATGACATATGCTAATCGTGTCAAATGGCAACAAACTCCGTCAGATTCAATATAGTGAAGCACCCAACAAGGATAATCCCGGTATATGAGATGCTATGTTTCTAATCTATCACAAAGGATAAGGTTCCATAAATCATTGTGAGATTTATATTTAGACTTACGACTATTATGTGTCCGTAAAAAAGTACCATTGAACCGAATAATATAAAAGTAAAGTAAGCACCCGCTGATCACGTACATTACCATCGACTTCAATGCCTGGAGCTCCAGATATTGAAGCGCCATCGCGCAGATTGGAATCGATCAATTTTGTTAATGGCAAGGCCATAAGGTTTATTGGCTATAAAATCTCGATGTTAACTTAACGATGCCACACAAACTGTGTGATTGTTATGATCAGCTTTGTGTTTTTCATTGTGTAACATAGGATAGAATTTACTGTACAAGACTTATAATTCCTTATTCTGCTATTTGAGTACTCACATTTACGTATTCATTTGGGATGACCTCACTCAAAAGATGCAAAATAGATATAAGAAATATGTGAACAATAGCAGCTTAATCCCGACTATCTTGTTTATTAAATAGTTAATACAAAATATCTAGCGCAAACCAATATTTAAATATATCAATTAGCAATTTTTTGGAAAGAGCTTGTACATAGACTCCGTACTCACGGCCTTTTTATAAAATAAATAACTTCGAAGAAACCAAGAATTAATAGAGTTTATTCTACAAATCTTTAACAGATATTGGAAATGTAACTATATTATAATGCAAACATATCTTAAAAACCACTATAATTGGAAAAAACCAGCTGATGGTTCAAAATTAGACTTTAATGAACATAAATAGAGCATTGAAAAAATCATCTAATTTCCAAAATTATGCTGACTCATGTTAAGTTAAATACTAGGCCCACTACATACACAAATATCCAAAGGACAGTCTTGACAATTTTACACGTATGCGGAGGAAAAGTGTACGTAATGCCAACTTTAGAGCATTTTGAAATTGCCAAAATCAATTTCTGTGACTACTTATCTGAATGCGACAAATTTGTTTTTTTACAAAAACGTTTATTACGCAAATAGACTTTTTAACGTATTCATTAATTCCCACACCAATAATTTATGTAAAATTATAAAAAAAAAAAAAATATAAAAAAAAAAAGAAAGAAAGAAAAAAAATGAGCCAACCGAAGGATAGTTATTACATATGATAATTTAGTTAAAATTATTTTTTTAATTTTTTTTTATTCACCTTAATCTAGTACTGCTGAAGTTCAATTCTCTGAATTTTGAGGGGGGGGGGGGGGGGGTGTAATGTTACCATACTACTTAATAAGAGTAAAAGTAGGTGATTTAATTAAAAAACAACCCAACTCAAAAAAAAATTAATTGAAGAGTAATAATTGTGATAAAACATTATAACGAAATGGACTAATCAAAATCTTCACTGTTTTGTGCAGAAAAGAGTCTTGCAGCGTCTGTTAAGCTCATATTACATGTTTCTTATTAATAGAACTTGGAGTAAGTTTATACTTAGAAATGTTAGCTACCAGAAGCTTGTTAGGCCTCCCTTAAAAACCCCACATGTACATTTTCGTTAATCTGCAATTTTCTCTAGAATAGAGAAATGAAATACTTATCTTGATACTGTCTATTGTGAATTGAAGTTTAGCTTTTGAATTAATCCATGTAAAAGACATATCAAAGTTATGAGGCTGTACTCCTCAGCTTATGTCATCGACGTCGCTCACTAGAATTCCTGCTCCAAATAAGCAAAAATTCTGACTACGACTCTCAACAGGGTATCATTCGCCTTGTTTCGTCGTGCCAGGCGTGTCTTTAAATTTTTTCAACTACGACACCCTACTACCTGCCACCTATTGTTTGTTAGATTTCTTATTAATTGTTTAGGGACACAATTACAGCTTTACATAGTTTTCAATGTGTATTTTTGTGCTTGTCGGGGGGGTTCCCATTAATATACAAAGAGAAGAATAATGTAAAAGAACGTGGTGAACGATATGTTACCAATTTCTTATAGCTATTTGAAATTTATGAGACCCTCCCCCCACACGCATCTTGTAAAGTTATTCATAATATTAAAGTTGCGTATAGTGGTTAAAAAAAATATGCATTCAACAAATTTGAGACAGAACACAAATAAATTGACTAAGATTTGTACAGTTTAGTTTTTAATTTGTGGGTAATGGCTATTAGATGACAAAAAATAAATAAATATGTCTAACATATTGGGCCAAACTAGATTTCCTTGTAATAATATTAATAACGAAGGAAGGCGACGAATGAATGTTTCAAACATCATGTAAAACAATTATTTATCATACGTTGTTAAACATCTAAGATCTAGTAGAATATAGTCTGGTTCACTATTGATAGGCCTCCTAGGGGGGGTGCCCGGTTCTAGTTGTTGGTTTAGATTCTAACTGATTTATCTATTATTGCTGGTGTACATTCAATTTATTGTTTTTTAGTTACCTTGGAGGCAAAAACAATAAAGAAAGCTCATTTACAGCATTGTTTTAAGAAGGTCTTAGAAAAACTTTAAAAATTAAACAAATTATAATTCCTCAGAAAAACGTATTAGTTTTAATTAACATATTAAGGGATTATAGCAAATGTCTCAAAAAGGGATTGTTTTTTGATTAGGTTATGAATTTACTCATAAAATGTATATGCTAACATATAAATGTTACAGTCTGCTGAATTTTAATTGTAAACAGAATTTATATGTCTCATTTATGTTTGAGTACGATATCTTAGATTCAATCTTCCCGGTTGTAATTGTAATTTTCAATTTTAATTTTCATATTAGTATGGTTAACTTGTTTAATAAAATCCTCTATAACAAACAGAAATCACACATGGAATACTGCCTCTCATTCAAAATACAAAACAACCTCTGCCCTAGGCATCAGGTGTCAACATTTATATTTAAAACAACATCTTATATACGTTTGATCTATGCTTATTTGCCCTATTTTAATGTGACATTTAGATACTCGATATCAGAGTCATTGTTTAGTTTTTCATTCGTCCACAGATAATTATAATAATAAACGTATTAAATAAGGTTGGACACTCCTAATTTGGAACATTCCATAGTAGTTTCAAATTGTTGATAACATATAAATGAGAAATGAAGTTAACCCTACTTTCCTCACCTTGTCAAGTTTTAAAGATGCTCGACAACAGAAAATGCAAATATACTCTGAGCAGCTAGAACATTTGCGAGCGCGTGAGGAATTTTACTGAGTGTGATACACATAGATACAAATGAAAATGGTCTGCTCCTAATCTATGGTGAGTGAGAGAAAAGTAAGCAAATCCCAGATAACTATTATACTGACTTTCTAGCAGGACTTGGCAGCTTGGGAATATATGATCGGGCAATTGATAACCTCCGTGTTTTCATAACCCTTCTAAATAATAAATAAAAAAAAATATGGGAATATATTCAGTGCGTGAATACAATGGTTGTTCCCTGTCTAACTCTGTTGAGTGAGGCAGTGATACAAACAATGTAGTTTGTAGCGAGACATCTCCTTAGCTGTATTAATGTTTGTTCGTATCTCTAATGAGAATATGGATTACCAACCATTTCATGTACAAAAAATCCTTACTCATTTAATTTTTTATGGAAACCATAAAACTGGATAAAAGTAAAGAAAAAAACTTAGTTTTTAAAATAATCCACAAAAGTGCCCGCAAACAGGTCTCCCTCCATGGTGCGGCGAGGTGACAAAGTTTATTTTCCACTGGCCATGAGAGTTTATCGACTATACACAGTGCAAACTCACCGCTACACTGTTGTGGCTAAAGCAACAACTAAAAGGCTTGGTTAACATACCAGGATCTGACCCAACCTGATATTGAAATACTGACTGCACACCACGTTATCTTGTTGGCTATCGTTTTACCTTACCAACTGTTTACCCCCACGGTTCTCATGTGGATTCATGGATTTCACATTTAAGACAATGTTTAACTGAATGTATTTTAATTTTCTGCCTCACTTTTTCTTATTTTAAAACATTTTCAATTACTACGACTAAGAAGCAATTGGCTATTATAATAGGATTTAAAATTACTTTGTTGTTAATCAAATCACATAATTAAAAAAAAATAAAAAAAAAATTAATTACAAATAAACTAAATTATTTACCCAAAAATATTGGTGTTTTAATATAATTACCGGTAATAAAAACAGAAACAAATACGAGAGAAAAAGGTAGTAGAATGAAGAAGGTGCTGATTACTGATAACATCCTATCTTATTACAACCCATAAAACGTAGAGTGAAGAATACCTACAAACGAATATCATACGGAGAACACATCGGTTTCAAGGACAATAATATAAAACTCTGAGACGCCCATAACTACAATCTTTCCATAGTAATGGGTATTATTCTATGGAAAAAAAATACAATAATTTTAGTTGTAACAAAACCTTTAAGAACTGAACCATTAAAAACAATAACACTTTATATAATTTTATAAGTAACACATGATTGATCTGGTAGTGTTTTAAACTTTATACCTTGTTTTGTTGTTCCCTTCCGTCCACGTTTTCTCTAAATTAAAACAAATCGGGGTCAGCCTAGTTTAGCAAGGCAATATAATAACAATTTATTTTTAAATTAAGTTTTACTGTTGAATTCGCTTTCTTAAAACCAAAACCTCTCACATCACTTAACATTAATAATTTATTATGTTTTCAAGAAACAATGTTACCATTCAATTTTATTGTATTAACAAACACTACAAACACTTCAACTTAAACTTCTAGCATCCCTATCTATGTGGAGTTTTAATACTAATTCATATCTGTACAAATATATCAATACATTCGAACAAATCTGGATTATTTACTTATTCAAAGAAATCAACACATCGTTATTACTATTATATTAATTTAAACATAAATATAAACTCAAATATTTATTTCACGATCGAAATTATCTATATGCGTATTTTATTTAGGAATAATTTTATCCTATTTAGGTAGTTTACCAGAGAGCCAAGTTAGTAAGAGTACAAGCACGGGTTACCGTCTATTTAATACTCATCGGCAGGTTTATATTCATACCAAGGCTCTGTTTCCGCTTCTGCCCTTCATCACATATAAGGATAACACATTGATTTATAAATACGTCCCAAGTAATTTCTATAACATGTATTTGTATCATTGATTAAATAACGTTATTGATACTCTTAATGTAGACAGCCTCTCAATTATTATGTCGTATTTAATATAGATAATTATTTTTTCTAACTTTGGTTTTCTTTTGCAAAACAATGGCCATGCAAATGTTAGACATAATAATGTTCTCAAGATACATCTCTCTAAGATTACAACATTATGTAAATTTAAAAATAAAGGAACTTCATTATTAGACTCCTAGAAGATTTTTGATAGATTGTACTGGATATATTGTATGGAGAGAATGTTATTTTAGTTTTTGTACCGTCATGCTGCATGGGCTGGGAAGCAGATTCAAACTCTGTGGATATGATGTCAATGCAGGGAGAAGGTAATTTCTCAGAAATAGAAACCCAACTCTCATCAAGACAACGACAAGGAGTAGCGTTCACGAGATAAGGTTTGAAATAACTATTCTATTTCAATTTATATAGTTCAAATAGACCTGGCTGCTGTAAATTGTTCATGAAAGAGAATTACGTTGTAAGTATGGAGAAAGTGTTTTGGTATGCATATACTGCAAAAGTTAATCAATTATCACGGTTTAGCTTCTTCTATAAACAAGTCTCACCGTATATTGGCATTTTCAGAAATTGGCAGTACGTGAGAAGAAAAAATTTTCCGTAACCTACGAAAATGCCAAAATGTATAACTAACATTTTAATAGCATTCAGTAATCCTGATAACCTTTGTGTTTTATGCCCTTATAAATAATTAAACTCGCCTTCGGCTCGCTGGGGGCTACGCCCCCAGGCCCCCTTTTGGGTGTTAGCCAAATTCGGGAATAAGAATGATTTTCGTGATAGGTCCAAATTCGGACATTTTGTAATGCCCGGAAATTCCCAGGGGGGGTTAGCCGTTACCAGGGGTTAAGACATCAGGGGGTGATCTTGTCATACCAGGAACTTCCCAAGGGGGGTTAAGAGATTTAGTGTTTTGTAAAATTCGGACATGTGGTCATGCCAGGAAATTGCCCAGGGGGGTATAATGTTACCGGGTGGAGTTAACACATCAGGGGGTTTAATGTACTCAGGAGGTTTTCTGGTCATACCAGGAAATTCCGGGGGGGAGTAATGTTACCGGGGGTTAATGACACACCCCAGACCCCTTTTGGGGTGTTGGCCAAATTCGGGGATAAGCGGAATTCGGAATAGTATTAGACATATTTTATTGAATTTTCCAGTTTTAATCAAAGTTTTGGAATCTAAGGCAATTTTGTGGCTTAACTGTTAGAGATACGAACAAAAAGTGACTGGAACCTTTCTTGTCGGAAATTTAATTTTGTTTTTTCGATTTTACCCTTGGATTTGAGCTACAATCTCTGGTTCAGTCGGTACAACGCTTGGGATAAAAGTCTGCACCGGTCAGCTGTTGTGTAAACAGATTTTAGTGTAAATAAATTAAAAACTACCTTTATCAGATTATTAAGTTGATCAGGGGGTTTAATTTAATCAGGAGTTCATCAACCAGGAAATTCTCGGGAGGGGGGGGGTTAATGTTATCGGGGGTTATAAGAACGCGTGGTACTTTTCTGGGAAATGTGCGTCCTGTGCTACGAGAACATGTATACAGTAATTTTTATCAAAATAAAACGTTGATCAGGGGGTTTAAATTACTTCGGAAATTATCATTCCACGCCAGAGTATTGACAACGAACTAATACTTTCATAAAATAAAATATAAAAAAACACTCTGTCCCCTATCTACTATTGAAGCTTCACTAACGCTCAGCCAACTCCCGATTTGGAGGGGGGTTTTAGTCACTCGTTAACATAGTAATACAAGGTCAATATGGAACCAGCATGAATCGCACTAATTATAGTTGCAAAATTTAAAATACCTAAAAGTGACGACAAAGAATTAGCCATTTAGAGCATTTACCAGGCTTACGGAAAGATAAACGATAGAAAGCAGCTGGGGCCTTTTTTGTAGATCCTATCAATAGCTACTTACAAAAAGTTTTTACATTTAAGCTAGGGGCAACGGTTCGGCCACTATCGAGCATGAAAAGTAAGTTTTTAAGTGAAATTTTCAATATAATCACGTTTTAAACGGCTAAATCATGGAAGATACAGTAAAGGGTCACTAGTCCTTTTGTGTAGATCGCATTATTTTGTATTAGAATCAAATTTTTAATCTGGGCTAGAACTATGATTTTGTCTGAAATAGAGCTCAGAAAACAAAATCTCACGTTAAACTCAAATAATCAAAACTTTAAAACGCGTTATGCGGCCAAACAGTTGAGGATAGAGCAAAATGTTTACTTTTTTTGTAGATCACGTGATTTCCTAAATCTCAATGAAATTTTTTTGAGCTACGACCAACCGTTTAGCCGCTATCAAGCCCGGAATGTAAATTTGTAGGCGAAAATTTCAAAATATTTTCACTTAATCGCGTTTTGAGGTCAAACTAATGGAGATATAGTAAAAAGGTCACTGAACCATTTTTGTAGATCATATTATTTCCTAAATGTGACTTTTGTTTTATTTTGACCTCCGACCAATTTTTTCGCCGCTATCGACCCCAAAAACAAAGTTTTCACGTGAAAATTACAAAAAACTTGCACATAATCACGTTTTTCGGCCAAACCAAAAGAGATAGGGCAAAAAGTCACTGAACCTTTTTTGTAGATCGCGCAATTTGCTAATTTGGATGGGTCAAATCAGATTTTGAAGCTACAACCAATGGTTCGGGGCCGCATATCAGGCTCGAAACATTATTTTTAATCGAAAAAATCTCTGGAATGTTCAAATATTTCTGGACGCGTTTTTGTCGCTTTAACCCATGGAAAGATAGAGCAAAAAGTCACCTTTTTTGTAAGTTCACTCCAACCTTCATTCCTGACTACAACGATTTTTCGTCAGATTCCGAAGCTAGCTCCCAACGGTTCGCCCGCTAATAACGGGCCTTGACAAAAAAGGCCTGCAAGGAGGTAAAAAAATGCGCGTTTTTTTTTGCGAATTTGGTTTTGAGGGATTGTAAAATTTTAAAATTCCCGGTTTTCAGATCTTTTTCTCTGTTGGTTATAACGGCAAAAGGTACCTGCGTGCAAAATTTCAAGTTTTTCCAGCACTTTTAGAAGTATGCGTTAGAGAATTTGTATACATATATCAGTCAGTCAGTCAGTTTTCACATGGCGGCTGTATAGTATATTAGAGTAAAAAAAAAATATGGGAATATATGTGCGTTGAATACAATGGTCTGTCTAACTCTGATGAGTGAGGCTGTGAACAGAACAATGTAGTTGTAGCCAGAATCCTTGCAGCGTTAATGTTTGTTCCGTTGTCTCTAATGAGATATGGATTAACCAACCATTTCATGTACACAAAAAATCCTTACTCATTTAATTTTTTATGTGAACGAGGAACATAACGGATTAAAAGTAAAGAAAAAACTTGTGTTAGGAAATAATCAACAAAAGTCCCGCAACAATCCATGTGCGGCGGGTGACAAGTTTTATCCACTGGCCATGAGAGTTAATCGACTATACACAGTGCAAACTAACCAGCTACTGTTGGGTACACAACCTAAAAGTGCTGTGTACATACCCAGGATCTGACCAACTGATATTGAATAACTGACTGACCCACGTTTACTTTGGGCTATCGTTTACTTTACCAACTGTTTACCCCCGGTTCTCGGATGTGGATTCATTGGATTTCACATTTAACAATGTTACTGAAATTATTTTATTTTGCCCACTTTTTCCTTTATTTTTAAAACATTTTCAATTTACTCACGCTAAAGCATTGCTATTATAATGGATTTAAAATTATTTGTTGTTAATCATAATAATAATTAACAAAAAAAATAAAAAAAAAATTAAATTACAAATAAACTAAATTATTTACCAAAATTTTGGGTGTTTTTAAATATATTACCGGTAATAAAAAACAGAAACAAATACGAGAGAAAAAGGTAGAATGAAGAAGGTGCTTGATACTGATACAACATCTATCTATTACAACCCCATAAAACGTAGAGTGAAAAGAATACCTACAAACACATATATACGGAAAAAAGAACACATCGTTTTCAGACAATATTAACCTGAGACCCCAAACTACAATCTTTCCATAGTAATGGTATTTATTCTATGAAAAAATAAATACAATAATTTTTTGTAACAAAACCTTAAGTGAACTAAAAAAAAATAAAACAATTACACTTTAATTATAATTTTGATAAGTAACACATGATTGATCTGTAGTGTTAAACTTTATAACCTTTTTGTTGTTCCCTCCGTCACGTTTCTAAATTAAAACAACGGGGTCAAGCCTCAGTTAGCAAGCAATATAATAACATTTAAATTAAGTTACTGTTTGAATTCGCTTATCTTAAAACCAAAACTCTCATCTCTCAGCATCACATTAACATTAATATTTATTATGTTTTCAAGAACATGTACCATTAATTTTTATTGTATAAACAGTACCAAACACATCAAACTTAAACTTTACATCCTACTAAGTGGAGTTTAATACTATTATATGTACAAAATTATCACACATTCGAAGCAAACTCGGATTATTTACTTATTCAAAAGAAATCAAACATCGTTATATCTATTATTTAAATTTAAACATAAATATAAAGTAATATTTATTACACACCAGAACAAATATCTATATGAGTAATTTTTATTTAGGATATTTAAACCCTATTAGGTAGTACCAGAGAGCCAAGTAGTAAGATTGACAAGCACGGGTTACCGTTCTTTACTCGGCAAGGTTTATATTCATCAAGGCTCTGTTTCGCATTCTCCCTTCATCAATATAAGGTAAACATTGATTTATAAATAGTCGAGTATTCATAAACATGTACTTGTATCTTGATAATAACGTTTTATGATACTCTTATGTAGACAGCTCTCAATTTATTATGGTCGTATTTAAATATAGGTAATTATTTTTCTCTAACTTTGGTTCTTATATGGGCAACAATGGCCATGCAATTTAGACACATGTTCAATACATCCTAAATTACATAGTAAATTTAAAATAAAGGCAACTTATTATTTACTCTAGAATTTTGATAATTTACCTGATTGTTATGGAGAGATGTTTTTGGTTCGTCGTCCAGCTGATGGGCCTGGGAGCATCAAACAGTGAATATGATGTCAAGAGGGAAAGTATTTCTCCAGAAAGAACCAACTCTATCAACAACGACAAGGAGATCGTTCACGATAAGGTTTGAAAATAACTATTCTATTTCCAATTTATATAGTTCAAATAGACCCTGCTGCTGTAAATTGTTCATGAAAGATGAAAACTCAGTCAACTGGGATTGTTTTGAATGCAACGGATCATCTCTTGTTCGCTCATTAAATTGTGCTTATTAACTCCACAATTGATTAGACGTTGTCCGCTCCGTTTGCGCGCTCTGATTCCTTTTCTGTTATACGCTCGGTGAGTCTTCCTTATGTCTAATTCGTTTGAAAAGGTCTTACCATATTTGTCAAATAATAAACACAAAACTGTCTCTGACCCCCTAACCTACTAAATATTGACGTTTTAACAGTTCCATTCCCCTCCCCTCTCCAAAACCTTTCCTCAAGTCTAACTCTGCCAACAACGCTACATAAGAGAAACCTTGTCTTTTACAATTTCCACAAGCCTTCTAAAATCTAAGTCTCCCGTTGATGCATCAGCACTAATATAAGAGACTACTTCCCACATTGTTTGTCAGGTGCGAAATGGCTGAGACAACTTGCCCCAATATGTTGTAAACAAAAAGTATTAGATACGGAAAAAGGCATTGGTTTGTGAAAGTAAATGTGAAAGGAAAGGTTTTCATGTGGTCTGTCTTTGAAATGACCATTAACACGATTACAATAGAAAAAAATGAACGCTAATGAACAAAAGGCTGAAATGGAAAATGCCTGCGTGAGGACTGTGTCCCCCCACCCTTCCTCAGCATAGCCCCCTGAAATGCTGTCCAACCTGGCGCTTCCCAACAACCTACCTTGATAAAATCAGTAATCTTGATAAGAAGATGGAGTCTCTCTCTTCTTGAAGTTCCCAGTGAAGTTGGATCTCTTTGCAAAGTTTGGCATATGCACAAATTAATGATAAATTGGGAATCCATTGATTCTCGTCTCACTTGCTCCGAAATTCGTATCGGCACGCTTGAGGAAAAGGTTTCAGCCCTGGAGACCCTGAAGGACAAGCCAGCTCATTTCACCAGAAGAGTTTCTTCGCTGAAATCAATGATCGTGCTAAGGCGCGCCTGTAATGTTATTATTTACAACCTTCCAGAGAGCTCTAACCCGTCAACTGAGTCCAGAATCAATTCTGATACCTCTGCTGTTGTCAAAATCATTAAGGCAGTTTCTCCTGATGCACCCAATCTTGAAGTCTTCAAAAGTGCCCGCATTGGAAAACCCAGAAAGGACAGCCCTCGCCCTCTCAAGCTCTTCTACACTTCTCCGGAATCCGCTAGATTACTGTTCACAGTCGCTTCGCTTCTCCAAAGTTGAACTAGCAAAATCTTATCCTGAACTCTTATCTGTCACCTTAGCAAGAGACAAAACTGATAAGGAGCGCAAATATCTACAATGTCTACGTGCTGAACTTGAAGAAAGAAGTAATAAAGGAGAAAAAGATATTACTATAAGGTACTTGAATGGGGTCCCTGTAATCGCTAAAACCAATCCAAAAAACTAGTTAATTTTCCACGGCAATCACAACATCCATTTCTACTTTCAAAATGTAAATGGCCTCCGAACTAAACTCGACTGCCTTAAAAACCGCATTAACACATGTATTTATGATATTATTTCCTTTTGTGAGACAAACCTATCTAGTGATATACTGGACTCTGAACTTGAACCTCTACAACTTTAATTTACATAGACAGGACAGGACCCCTGAGAACAGTTGTAAAAAATCTAAAGGTGGTGTGTTGGTGGCTGTCAACAGGATTTATCCCTCGTGGAAACTGCAATCCTCCTTCACAAACCTGGAGTGTGTATTTGTATGTTATAAAAATTGCTTCTTCTCTAATCCTGTTATGTATCTGCATATTTGCCACCAGCTTCATTAGCATCTACATATAATGATTTTGGTTTAGCTGTCCGAAAGAAATTGTTACCACTGGACCACGGTTTGACAAAATAATTAAACACGGGTGACTTTAATCAACCCAGTGTAAATTGGACAGACTGTTTAAGTTCAGCCCTCAACACATCTTCTCAACACCTGGTTGACCCTGGCCTGTTTCTTTAACCTTAAGCAACATAACACCGTGCTCAATAAGAGAGGAGTCATCCTGGACCTGATTTTTTTCATCTGACCTCCATACTATTGTGGAACCAGCAGTGGATATCCTAATTGACCTTGAGGATGATCACCCCGCCCTAATCTGGGATATGGTCTTGAACTCATCTCCGCCCCCTTCACGAGTCACTTTCATTCCAGACCTAAAACGCTGTGATCTCATTGCAGTATTCAACTGGCTATCAAACCAATCCTACCCTGTAGTAACTTCAAACAACGTAGAACACTGTTTCTCTACCTTCTGCGCTGACCTTAGCTCTATAGTGAGGAGCAAATTTGCCCCTTTGAAAAAAATTGGTGCCTCTGTTTTCCCGTCATGGTATTCTTCTGAATTAAAGGACTTCATCATCCGTAAAAAAACTGTTCCACAAGCTCTACAAGTCAACCCTTAAGTATGAACATCTGTTAAACTTCAAGCAGCTCAGGTACCATTGCAGACTGTTGGTCTCCTCACTGTCGTCAACGTTTTATGAACCGCATTAACCAGTCAGTTATAAGCAAACCCTAAGCTCCTCTGGGGCTTTGTAAACCAACTGAGAAATGTATCATCTTTCCCCACCAAGATTAACCTTCGAAGGTAAGGACGGCTGAAGACTCCGATTCTATCTCTAACCTATTTGCTGGACTACTTCTCCACAATTCTTCAAGGAACCAAGCAAGTGAAGAGGCCCCGCAACTTACAAACTACACCCAAGTTTTAAAGAAACATATCAATCTGGCAAACATCTGGCTGTGGACCGTCGAGAGGAAACTAAAAAATCTCAACCCTGAACAAAGGGAGCTGGTTCCTGACAACATCTCCTCCTTCTGTACTGAAGTTCTGCAGCTCAATTCTCGCTCCTCATATCTCCAATCTTTTAGAGAATTGCTTCTTCTCTTCTGGGCATATTTTTCCCTCCTGCTTAAAGCCTCGGTTGTTATTTGCACCTATATTTAAAATCCGGTGACCGCACAGAAGTCCAAGGAACTAGAGGCCCTATAGTTATCCTCTATCTTCTCTCTCAAAAGTATATTGAATCTCATTCATAATGGATGGGCTGGAGTTTGAGCTGATAACTACACAATTATTCCTGAAACATGTACACGGTTTTATGTAGTGGTAAAATCTACATCCACAGATATTCATTTGCCTATATTTCCCACCCACTACATAACATCTGACATTCTCAAGACGGAAATCAAGGTTGGACGTTGCATATTCTTCATTTAGACTTCTCTTAAGGCAATTTGACCAGGAGAGAGCCAAAAGCACCCTTTATGGCTAAAACTTGATGCCATGGTGGATTCTCAAACTCACTTGTGACGTTCCTTACTTTCCTATCTCAGAGATCGTACAGGCACTTCAAGGTTAGATGTGGAGGCGCTTATTTCTCGGTCATTAAGTGGGGTGCGCTCTTTTCAGCGGGTTCCCCAAGGGATCTCTCCTCGGGCCCTCATCTGTTTAACCTATTTATAAATGATATCGGACCACTATGACTTTGGTGTTGAGCTGCTACTGGATTGTTTGCTGATGTTAGCAAGAAGATTTTCAATTTAGAAATAAACTACTTTTACTGATCACTATACAACTGGCTTCAATCAGCACTTTCCCATATTCGATAAATGGTTGCCCTTATGAACGCTATGGGAACCTTAATATATCTAAATGGCGCTGTGATGAACTTTTCAAAGATCTGTTTACACCCTGACTCTTCAACTACTCTCTTCACAACACAGTTCATTCAGCGGAGTAGAGTAGATAAAATAAAAGGACCTTGGCGTCATCACAACACCAACTCTTCACCCTGCTGAGCACATCCAATACTATCTGTAATAGAGCAAACTCAACTCTTGGATTTTATCTTCCGCGCTCTACTCGTAATCTTTCAGTAGACGCCCTGATGATACCTCTACAAAGCACTTGTTCGTCCTCTCCTGGAATATACAACTTCTTCCATCTGATCACCTTCCCAAGAAGGACTCCAAACACAACTTGAAAGAGTTCAGCATAGTCTTTTCAGAACAGCTGGGTTCATGAGATGGCCACCACTACATGAATGTTTCAAATTGCTGGTTATCAACTACAGCATGGCCTTGCTCCTCTTGAGGCTCGTAGAAAGATACATGATCTTATCTTTCTCCACAAGATCATCATCGGAAGCATTGATTGCCCGCAACTACTCAACAAAATCTACTTCCATGTTCCTGAGCATACGAGACTGCGAGACACCTTTGCAAGACTGTACTACTCAACGACCTACCAACAACAGAGTACGATACCTCGACTTCTACGCAGCGGAAATGAGATGGGACATCTTGTTGACTTCTTCGCCACCAGCCCTGCTAGATTTCGAGAAGAAATCATCAAATTAGTATATGGCACTCTATAATTCTGTTTCAACTATACCTTTTTTTCTGTTTTTACTCGCCTTTTTTAGTAGTACTTTGTTATATATTATAGTCTTTGCATTTAAATTGTTCGATATTGTTGTTGTATTTTATAGTTTATTGATTATTTCATGTACATGTATGTAATGGTATTGTAAAAGTGGCGATTGCCGTGGAAATAAATAAATGAAATGAAATAAATGAAATGAAATGAAATGAAAGAGAATTACGTTGTAAGTATGGAGAAAGTGTTTGGTTTGCATATACTGCAAAAGTTAATCAATTATCATTAGAATGTTTTTTTTATTTGTGAAGAATTCGATCCTCTCGTT
>NW_025782398.1:0-36164 GCF_021130785.1 Homalodisca vitripennis | reverse complement strand
CCAGTGGTGGGTTTAAACTGGAAGGTATATAAACCAGGACAGAAAGTGATCCCTGCTGGGTTTAGTTATTATTATATTTTACTATATATATATATAATATAATATATATTATATATATATATATATATATATATTATATAATATTATTATTTTATAGTAATAATAACAACGCCACATTTATGTTAGGAATCATTTATTTAAAATGTATTGGAGATAGAAAAGAAATGTAATCACACTTTAATGTAATATGTATTTGCATATGATTTGATTACATTAATGTAATTTTTTTAAGTTTTGTTTTTTGACAATGGAAGTTATTGTGAAGGGAAAAATAGGATTTTTCCAAAAAATTTACCACAAGTGTTACTTGTTGAACAATATAATTTTACGTTACGAGTTTTGATCAAAAGCTACGTCATTTTTTAATATAATAACATGTAACTATTTATTTAATTTTCTGGTTATAGGTTATATATAATTATTATTTAATTTCCAATAGAAAAAGATAAATTAAACAACAACAATTCCCATTTTAAAATATATATATTTAATGCACAACTACAGCTATAGTTTATTATATTGTAAATTACTAAGACAGCAAGTTATATATTTCTGAGAAAATTTAACACATAAATATAAATGGGTTCATGATTGGAGACGAAACCAGGGAGAGTATGAAGCAGGAACGGTAAGAACAATTTCTCAGTTAGGCCTCCTCTCCTCAGGGGAATATGGGTCGTTATTTACCTTGGTTAAAAATAAAACAAAGTATTATCTCATCCTGATTTTCACCGAGAGTCCCCTTCTTTCTTTTTTTTTTTTATTTTTTTTAGGTATTCTCTTAGTGAAGCTTTTAACAGGGACTTTCCTTAACAGATTGTAGAATGTCTAGTATTTCATTGAGTTCACTTCGTGGTAAGAAAAATATTAAAAACAATTACGGTTTACTTGTTTGTGAGTTTATTTAATAGATGTATAGTTTAATGTTGAATAAATCTCTAAATAAATAATAAACACCTTTATGATTTTGCCTCTCATAGCTTTAAAAAAGTGTCTAAAGGTGAGCACAAATTAAATGTATGTAAAGTTAACCGAGGGAGGGGTTTTAGTTAAATTTTAATCAAATATTCTATTAAAGTTAAAAGATTAATAAATATGTATTTAAAAATTTCTTGTAATAAGATTAAAACCTATTATGGCCTTTCACCATGTCCTGCTGTAACCAAAACACCCACAATTTGGGGTTAAGTTCTTTAACTAGAGAAAATAGGAATTTGTGACCATTGCCCTTTCCTTAAACCGTTAGTTTCCTTAAATTCTCCAATATTTTAAAGGTTAATTTTTTAATGGGTTCAGTTAAAATCTTAAAGAGGAAAACGTATGGTGCAGCCACTTTTAAACATGATGGATAAGGTACCAGTTAGTTGAATATAGAAATTTTAAAATGTTTTGGCTTTATGGGTGTCCATTTTGACCTTCTGGTTGTAATTGTGTTTCCTAGGAGAAAGTTAAAAAAATATAAAAATTTAGAAGCGTTATGAGCGTGTTCAAAATGGGCCTTATTGGTGTAAATTTGATTTTCAATGATCCGAGTAAGGATACTAAGTTTTGTGGTACTCAAACTATAGACCCTAAAACATCAAGTTTGGAAAATATTATTACACAGAAAGAACGTCATCATAAAAAAGATCAAAAGGAACAGCGTATTCTTCCTTCTGAGGGAGCTGAGCAAACTGCGAGTAGTATTTTTTTCGTCTATAAACAGAGGGTAGGATATTTTTAACCCGTGCAACCCTTGTTTGCTTTACGCGTCAATGTTAGACCTATTGTGTTATTCACCGCATAACCCTTTCCTAAGCAGCGTTCTCAAATATTTAATTAATTGTTAAAGGTTTTCTTTTACCGTTATTGTCCTGTGATTACTTGACAACCTAATAGGTAACTAATGGTATAGATAAGTAACATAATTTGGTTTTTCAAGCAAAGTAAATAAGGAGAATATATTACTATTATATTTTCAGTATTGAATATAAGGGAAAGGAGTATATTTCCGCTCTTTGTTTAAGCCGTATATGAAAAGCAATTTTAGTGTGAATACCTTAGAAACATTATTTACAGTAAGTGTAGCGGTTTTCATTTGTAGCCGTTTATAGGCCTAACGTTTTTCCTAGCTCCCGCGGACAGGAACTTGCTCCGTGCTACAGTAATTAAGGCCAAGTGCGCAGCGTCGGTTTAAGTTGAAGCGCACTTTAAATACTGCGCCCCACAGCGCAACCATGTGGTTTTTCCTAGGATTTTGTCATTTTACCGCAAGCGGTAAACGCGGCGCCGTTCTCAACAACTCTCTCCTCGTCCAGTTTTTCAATCTTTTTGAAGAAATGTACAGTTTTCAGTTGAATATGGACCGGAAAAGGAATGTTTTGGTGCAAATAGTGTATTTCTCATTCAGCAGACGAGGAAATGGACGAGGATGTCGACATTGCTGTTACTCTTTTATAAAATTTTATACAATTCTATTTTTACAGGTTTCTGGCTACGGGAGAATCATACCGATCATTGGCTTTCCAATACAGAATTTCTGCGTCTACAATATCAAATTTTGTTCCAGGACGTTTTTGAACAGTTGTCAAGGACAAAAATAGAACATGTGCATTTGCACCACCATCGGAGATTGATTGGAAAGAGAAAGCCGAAGAATTTTGGGTCAACTGAGATTTCCAAATTGTATATCTTCAATAGACGGAAAACACGTGAGGATAGTTGCACCAGCTCATTCAGGATCCCTTTTTCACAATTTTAACAACTTTTTCTCCATTGTATTGTTTTTTATGGCTGACGCAAACTGCAAATTTGTACTGATCAATGTCGGAGCATACGGCAAAGAAGGAGATGCTGGAATCTTAAAAAAGTCTAAAATGGAGAAATTAATTCAAGAAGGAACTATTTTCCCACGTCCTGAAAACCTACCTTGTTCTGAAATTAAGCTACCATTTGTTGCACTACGAGATGAAAGCATTTTAAACTGGGTAATCATGTCATGAAACTCTACACGCACAAACAAGCAATCGCAGATGTTCATAAACGACACTTTAACTATACTAGAAGAGTAACTGAAAATGCATTTTGTATTTTGTGTCACATTTTCAGAATTTTTTTCAAACCAATAAAATTGAAACAGAAACAGTCGACTTAGTCATATTCGTAAGTTGCTGTCTTCATAACTGGATCAGGGATGACCTTATTTTACGCAACCCCAAGTGACTAGTGACTCATCCGCAGCACGAACTTCCTACACAAAACATGATCCCTTTGGCTTATATCGGAGGGCTATGCTAAAGCAGAAGAGTTTAAAGTAAGAAGCAGTTGTTACTGATTACTTTAATGGAGCTTACTACTCAAATAAAAATAAACGCTCTGTATCAGAAAAAAAGTTGTAATGTAAGAAAACTTTGTAGCTTAGTAATTAAGGGGAAGAGAGTTTATTTATTTTAATGTTCACTACCTCAGGTTTAAAAACGCCAAATTTAAAGATTTGTATTACCATCAGTAGAACTTGTACATTATCTCATCTGTTCACTATAAGTATTAATTTAATTCATCTAAATTTGTTCAAGTTAACATGAAAGTGTATATAATAATAATATACACACAGTCGTCAGCCCTGCTCGCGCGGTGCGTGATTGACTGCTCTCGAGGCAGTGCTCCCAGTCGCGCAGCAAAGACCACGCAGCGCGGTTAAGGCTTAAGCACGCAACGCGTAGCTAGGAAGACACCTCCATTGGTTTTACAGGACAACCGGTGGTTTCGTCAGTTACGAAGCACGTAGCACGCAGCGCAAAAAGCCCAGTCGCGGAGCTAGGAAAACGTTAGCTTTACCTCTAGCAGGGATTACTTAGTTATTGAAACGTAGGTTGCTACGCCTGGAATTGTTTCCAGTGGTTTGGTATGTCAACTATTACACAATTCGAAAGGGTATAAACAATTATTTCACTTAAGAACCCTACAGCATGTGGCTTTTTTTCTCGCACAGGTAAACAAATCCTCTTATCACACACACACACACACACACACACACACACACACACACACACACACACACACACACACACACACACACACACACACACACACACACACACACACACACACACACACACACACAACACACACACACACACACACACACACAAAATATGGCATTCAATGGTCTAGTTTCTGTGAATTCATTGTTTAGTCACGAGATAATATAGGAGTTGGCAATAAAAGAGCCAGATTATTTGAACAGTAAGAATAAAAATTATTGCAAGTTTTTATGTAAGCTCATCGATTATTCCAAAAGTAATGAACCGATTTGGAAAAAATCTGTTATTGAACAAAAGAAGGATTCCCATACTATGGATGTCCCAAAGTATCTGACCAGGCAACCACTTTGAAAGTTTTACATATAAAACCATATGATAAAGCTAAAGAAAGCAATTTAGAGAAATAAAAACTTTCTTACAATAACTAAAACGGGCCCCAGATTACCTTGAAACATTACTTTTCATGTTTGAATTTCGGAAAGAGGTAATATGTAATAACCATCTCGAAGTAACGGAAGGCAAAAAATTGTGGGGTTTGTTATTTTCCAAGTAATTAAATGTTACCTTACAGTTACTTTGGGTAATTTCTTACTCTGCATCAGGGTTGCAGAAAACACTATATAAGTACTTTTAAATATGACGTAGAGCCAGTTTTCTTTCACAAGTAATGTCATAAATGCTGGAGAATTTGCCATTGATCATGGTAATGGTCAAAATGATGTCTTTTTTGAAGGCAATATAAAAATCCGTAATGAATTAACAGAACAACATAATAGTGAAGTTTAAAATTTTATAATTCACTGTATATTTCCTTACAGTTACTGTGGGAAGTTTAATAGCTTAAACCGGGAGTCTAAAAAAACGTTCTCTAAAAGTTAGATGATATATAGATACCACTGATTCTTTTTTTACAACGTTCCATGTTGCTGGTAATATCTCAAGATGAATTTCCTTTTCTTTTCAGTTCTTATTATGCAAGAGAAAAGTGTAGTTATAGCCTAGATTTCTGATCTATAAAATTTTATTATTCTTATAAAATTCGTCGCAGTTATTTTCTTGCTGGTAAACACTTGAAAGTTTATTGTATGTAAATTAATCATCATGTTAATTAATTAAAATTTAATATTTAATGTCATAGAAGTTTACTATTAAATTACTTTTTCAGATGAAAAAAAATGTATATATGAATTGGGTATAGTCAGATAAAACCGGTACCCCAAAGTATTATGTACTAGCCGTACCACAATGAAAAAAATAATATATTAGATCTTTATTATAAGATATAAGGACACCAGACTGTATTTTACGTATCATATTGATGAACATGAACCATATCGATATCGACCTTGTATCTGTAGAATTAAGTTTCATGCGAAATTTAAAGTTTACAGCTCAATATCTAACTCTGAATTTTTGCAGGCAGACAGACAGCAAACAAAATGTTGAAATTCTCCGGAGTGATAGTCTTCCCTAGCGCTCAGCCAAAAATCATGGAGAGACATGCACCAACGTTAATATAGATGTTCATGTAAAAATAAAATTGTATGTTGAATTAAACGTTATTAGCTCAATTCGACCCTCAGATATTCCCTTGTGTGGTGCTGACTCGCAGGCAAATCCCTTAGAAGAATATATATACCATAATTCAAGTCAAGCTTTTCGATGTTGGCATGATGTAGCATGGAGAATATTTCTTCTAGAGATGGACTAGATTTGAAACATTATTTTCTAACCACATCGCACCATCATTGAATTCAATATTAAAAATAAAAAATAAATTATCTTTCAAGAAAAGACTATAGCTCAGTAAATTATTTAGATACACTGTAGAAAATTAAACACACAAGTATGTAGAGTATAATTTGGCCAACCCACTGTGTATAAAATAGTAGCTTATATATTCACCTAGACACTTGTTTATTTCAATGTGGATATTTAAAATTCAAAAATCACTTTTCTTTACTAATGTTTACTGAAATCCAAGGGATCCTTAATTAGGTATCCATTGAGTTTTCGTAACCAAAGGTTTATGAATACGTCAACAACATAGACAAAGCAGCATTAATTAGGTTCTATGCACAGTAAAGTGTAAGGCCCTATTACCGGTGCCACAATATGTATAATTGAACAATTAATCCCTTTGTATTTAGACTTTTATAGCCAAAGCATCTCTAATTAGCTTTAATTACCACCACTATTCACTCGAGGGATTTACTATTGGGATATGTAGTGTCTGGCTGTCGTGGCTTGACTATTGTTTTTAATTATGTAAAAATTTTGCTTAATAACTTTAAGGACTCTAAATAAAACACAACATTTTCTGTTTGGAGTAACAACAAAAATACAGTATTATCGACGATATGGTTTATAGAAGAAACGTGTAATTCTATCTTTGCTTTTGAAAGCTTTCAACAACTGAGATAAAAGGGTTGAAGCTCTAAAATATGCCTTAAGGTGTTAGTAGGTCAACATGTAGCTTATTAAGGACATAGCTTGTATGGAAAAGAGAGTACCTTCTGAGGATAAACAGATTCTTTCCTGAACTTCAGGCTGATAGGGCAAACGTCCTCACACGTAAATAATTGTCAAGATCAGCGTCAGTTAAAGGGTATGCAGACCCCAAATTATTAACTAAGAATAAAACTAGCGACTTCCAATCTCCGTATCGTGTTGTCTGTTTATGATATAATTATTATGTAAAACTGTTTTATGGTTGGTTTTCATTGTATCAAAGTAGGAAAATTATCATTTTGACAATACATTTTCGTTTCGCAGATTTCTATTATTCAACCCATACAACACCAACATAGCTTCACTTCTAAAGAATTTAGCACTTGTGAGGATTTCTGCCCAAAAATGTCTTCTAATGATTAAAAAAATGATTAGGTTTAGTATTTGTTTGCAACATAATAATATACTAATTGTCTACAGTGGTTTTAATCCGGATATTATATGATTTAGTAACATTCTCTCCGCTTTCTATTTATCCTTTAAAATTCATGCAGTTGCTAAAGTATAGTAAGGAATAAAATATTTCGTAAAGGAAAGAAGATACCCTCGGTTATATTATTAATTTCGCAATTTATTTTTAGAGCAATTTCTTAAAAAGTTCTTAAATTATGTAATATAAAATATACATTTCAAGGCAACTATATTACTTTGTATAAGTATTTCTACGAGGTCAAGATATAAACCAAACCGAAAAGACAAAAAATAAAGGTAATAAAGGAATTTGTGACGTTTGACTCACCAACTTGACCAAACCGGATATCGGAAATGTTACTTTGGGTCATCAATCTTACATCTAGAGGAGCGCTTAGGACTCACGTATCGGACAGATTTTTTTCCTTCCACTACAATTTGACATCTTTTCTTTATTTGTGTGAAATTACGAAGAATGAACAATAATGTTCATTAGGTAAAAAAATGGATTGCCATTTTTCGGTTTAATGCTATCTATTATTTATCATAAAGTCTAAGACATAAAGTTTTTTTTTTAAATATGACACATTTCTGGTACATCTCAAAGATGTATTGAAATTTTTTACAAATATATTTATTCTGCCTTTTTCACGTTGTAATCATGATTATCTATAATGTATCTTGGGGAAGTATTCGCTAACGCAAATCGAAATCCCATGGAGTGACCTGATCCATCATCTAACTCACCGAATAAGGTTACGTGCAAAATTTCTATTGGTCAGTTAATTTTAGAGATATCGTAAGGACACTTTGACAGACATGTTTCTTTTAGCCTCAAGAGTGATAGGCCTCGCTAGAGCTTAGACAATTACTTAAATGTATACATAGTCCACAACACCTATCAATAATTGATTGAT
The DNA here is from genome assembly GCF_021130785.1 of Homalodisca vitripennis. Lineage (NCBI taxonomy): Eukaryota > Metazoa > Arthropoda > Insecta > Hemiptera > Cicadellidae > Homalodisca > Homalodisca vitripennis. Next base: position 28,243 of record NW_025782398.1, on the reverse strand, counting down.
GTACAATTGTGTAGGAACCAACAAGCAGTTATTAACGTCAACCTTCCTGCTGTTGGCACCATTTAGTACCTGTTCTTAGTTCTGACGATTTGTCGTAATTAGAAACAAAGTTAGTGAAATCTACATCGCGTAGAGCCTTTGAAATTCCAAATTAATTTTGAAAACACAAATCCAGTTTTTTACCCTTTTATAAAAATGTTGTTATTAAACATTTTTCATTAATGGGAATGTATACACTACTCATTTACCTGAATAACATCGATCTGGAAATAATAAAATAGCCAAACCTGATAATATGCTAACTTAATATTACATATATGAATTACTTTCATATAAATTATTTCATTAAAAAGCCAAGGCGTTAAAATTTAAATATAATTACTTACGTTTAATATGCATTTTAAAATATTCCTTATTTAAATATTTTATATTTATAAAAATATTTTCTATGCAATCGATAAGATAAATGTGAAAGGACGCTATGATTTAAAGCCAGACGTAATGTAGGCTAACTACCCTGAGTTAAGTTTTGTTTTATTGATATTATGCCTTTATATTTTCACGCCATAATTCATTGGAGATATTTAATTTCTTTTATTATAATTTAGTATTACTTCCTTATTTTACTTTATCTTGAGAAGTAAGTAATTTTAGATCATTAATCGAACATTGCAAAAAAGTAATATTTATGAAATGTCATATATACAATCAAACTCTAAAAAACAACTGAATTTATGCTAATTGTGTCATTAAAATGGGACACTAAATTACAATTCTACTAACATATAGAAGAAGAAAAAAAAGTTTTTGAGATTTATAATTTTTTCTTTATTGGGCTAAAATAACAATTTGGCCTCTAATCGTTTTAAACGCGAGATGTTAACAAGAAGCTAATATGCCATCTATAAACATAGTAACTCAAAATACTTTTTTATATGGGGAATAGAAGTAAAAGCATATTGTGTCCATATTTACTATAACATAACCGTTGTTTGAAGCTAAATACGTCCAGGCCTCAAACCCTGGACGTATTTAGAATGGATTAGTTAGTTTTATAACTAATTTCACTTAAGCCGCTCTAGATCATTTCTAAGACATTCCTAAATTTTTAGAGTTAATTGGATTCCAGGATCATAATTTAACACTACAAAATTACAAGAATATTATTTATAATTTTAAAGTTTGTTTTTTGACGATAGATAAATTGTAAAGTAAAACAGGAATTTTTCTAGAACAATTTGCGATCGTTTCAGTAATTAAAAAAGGTCAGTAACACTACGTTTTCGAGATCTGCAAATCAGATCTCTTCTTCAGGTAATAACTAACCTAACACATAATTACAAATTAGGTTAAAAATAAACAAATCATACAAGACGTTGTGCTATGACAACCGCGTCCACATGTTCGGCATCCTTCGTTGATATTTGCAACCATCCAAGAAACACCACCACACTCTCTGTTATAGTTAATAAAGTGTCGTGCTAAGTAACAGCGTTTGCTTTTACTTTGTTTATTTCTATTACACCGTCAGGAGCGCTGCACTTGGAAAGCGTGCTTAGCTGCTACTCTAGTAAGCCGACCCGAACAGAGGAATCAACTCATCACTTGACAGTAATTACTAAGAATTTTTTCAAATTATAAACTTAATAATTTTATTTGTAAGTTTAAAACTCTAATATAACAACACGAATCCTCAAAACTTACTTAAAAGTGATTTTTGAAGTCTATATTAAATAACGTATAGGATATTATCTTGAAAGATATTATAAGGGTTACAAGTTATATTTTTTCCTCAACTTCAGGCCTATATTCAACTGTCCTTACAAGTAAATAATTGTCAAATCAGTGTTAGTTAAAAGTATTCATGTGTGCGACTTCCAATCTTTTATATCTGTATGTGAAATATTATCGTACCCAGCAGTGATCACTTCATGCAGGTTTATACCTTCCAGTTGAACATACAACTGGGCACAGCAAAATCCTATGTTTCAGTTTAGATATATGCAACACTTATGAGGTCCAGGAGCGGCATATCGCTAATCGCAAATTCTTGGGTGCAAGGGCAATTCGACAGGTCAAGTCTAATGTAAGAGATGTCTTTTGGAGTTTGGTGGGGTTTCGTTCCCTATCCATCAGAGGTTCTTGCTAGCCTAAACAAGAGTGTGCCATCCCTTGCTTGATTCGACTGGAGAGGCTGGTTCAAAGCTGGCCTCCCCTTCTTCCGGGGGGGACAGGACTTTTGAGATTTGTGTCCTAATTCTTCTTCATGGATCTCGATAGGAGGCGGGCTTTACCCCCTAATCTTACCCATTCTGAATATCCTGTCACTCCGAAAGCAGCGGTAAGTTTCTTACTGGACTAAGTGCATTTTTATAAGTGAGTAATAAGAGAAAAAATCTCTGTAAATGCGTCAGGAGTGCTTCAATTGGAAAGCGGACTTAGCTGCAACTCTAGTAGGCCGACCCGAACATCAACCCATCACTTACAGCCTTATATGGAACGTGAAAGAGACAAACATTTTACACTCATGGCAGCCTGGGTGCGCTACAGTAAGCCTCTGAATGCTCACTTTGTCTGTGCCTTAATTTATACGTGACACAAAAAGCCTTGTAGAGAGCCTCGTCACTTAACCCAGCCGTAAGTAAGTAACTCATTATTTGTTATACCCTTGTAAAAGGTTATATTATTGATTTGGTAAAACCTAAATGTATAAAATATACAAAAATGCATAAAAAATATCTTATATATGAACATCAAAACCGCCGCCATCCCATAATGAAATATAAATGTAAGTATGTTTTGGTCACTTTTCGCAGTTGGTTCACTACTTATTTTCAAAAGAATATACTATCTAGAAAGTTCAAATCAATAGTTTAAGTAGGCAGTTCGTGAATGAAGGGATAGTAGATGATGAAAAATGTATTACTGCTGCTTAAGAATTCAATCTTCAAGCCTGTAACTTTAGTCATAATTCAGACGTCATCTAATTAAAGTAAAATATATAATTTTCATCTCTATTTCAAATTAACAGTACATATTAAACAACAACACCATTTTATTAGAGAAAGGTTGATCAAAGAAACCAAAACCTTAATTAGATATCACCTCGCTTGCTAATTTTGAGGCAGATTGAATCACTCAATTTGGCTTAAACTGCCTTTTAGAGAAAAAAGGCATACTTACGTGATAGATACTCAAATGCAGAAGACTGAAAATGTATAAATAATTCAAAACCTTAATATATTTTTTTATAATAAATATAGTTATTGTTTTTACATTTATGTAACGCCCCGTATATAAATCGGTAGCCTACTGCTAGTCAGAACATATGTTTAAACATAATTATACAATTAATATAATATATCGTTTTTGGTCATATAATTATTACATTTTATAAGTAATCAATATTTTTTTTTTCCAATATTAATAGTTAATCTGACCCGTCACCAACCCAGTAATTTAAGGTTTTGAGCCCATAAGAATGGAATCTAATATGATTACAATAGAAAGAGTACAAAGTTATGGAGCTGGAATTGTTGCAACTAGCCTCCTGCGGTGCTGATTCCAAATTGCTGACTCCAGGGCTAGCTAGCCTCTCACACAGGTCCTAGCCTTTTTGATTGGCTACGGCCTCTGAGGTGATGCTGAGGTGGTGAACCTCCGCTTGACTTGCCGAGCCGGTGGTCGTCAGTCGCCTTCAAAATTATAAGTAGGTAACATCTCGGTCCGCGCCCCCTCTCTCTATCTCACTTTATTTAATGTAATATTGTCTAAATCATCTAGTAAATTTAGTTTCTTTCTAAATTATTTTATATATTATTGTTAACCGTTAATAAAAAAAACCGATTGCATAGTTCAGTAAAAATTCCCAAATGAAACTTATTATTCAGCCGCCTCGTGAGTACTTCATTTACCTGCGTCAAAACCATCAGAAGTTCTGATTTATTATTTAGCCGGTATTGGCGGTGTTAAATTTATAAGACGGCTCTTCTGGATATAAATTAATAAACCACAAAATTAAGTTTCAATCAAGGTCCAGTGCTTATTGCACTTTTTATGTAAGGAAATCTCAGCAATTTCGAACCTGCTGGCATTTAAATATAAACTATAGGCTACTTCAAAAAATGAGTTTCTTAATATGTGTTTGGCTTAACTGACCTTTTATAACCAAAATATATTTTCTGTACCTCACTTTATTCCCTAGTATAGGATTATTTATTTATTCCCGAAGGATAGGATAAAAAATAGACTATCATAAAGTGAAACTTTAACTCTCTTTACTAGTAACTAGTAATGATTTAAGTAAGGTTCAGCTTCCGATAGAAGGCGATATTCGCATCAAATTGGTTTTTGCTTAAATAAAATGTATGTGGATACAAGAAGCATTATTTCAAGTAGCAAAAGAACTCAAAGATCGAAAGTTGTAATATCAATTAAATACTTTTTTCTTGTATATATGTTTATGAAATAGTCTGCAAAAAAAACTAAATATCTTTATATATTATTGATAATAGAACATTATCAGCGTTTTTATTTTACTTGAACCCAAGACATTTGAAACACAATTGTAAATGTTATGAAAAAAGTAACTAACATCAAGTTTTTTATTACTTTTCGAATTAATATTCCTAGATGAGCATAGTACACATTTGATCACATTATAAGTAAACCTGATGATTTAGGGATCGAGTAAATGTATTTATTGAAACCCATTAGGGAATGAGCCCTTGACTTTTCTTTCGTAATCGTTGCTGCCGATGTTTTTTAGTCAAATTAATCTTCTTTTAAGTTATTCTCAAATAAATTTATTGTTCTGACGCCATTATATTTTTTTTATAATTTTTTTCTCTTAACACAAGAAGCTTATAAAATGCACGTAGTCCTGTCAGAACCTTTGCGCTGCTTCCGGAGTGACAGGATATTCAGGATGGGTAAGGTTAGGGAGTAGGGGCCCGCCCCCTATTGAGATCCATGACGACGAATTAGGGCACTATATCTCAAATTCATGTCCCCCTGGAAGAAGGGGAGGCCAGCTCTGAACCAGCCTCTCTAGTCAAAATAGGCAGGGGGTGGGCATACCCTTGGTGAAGTTAGCAAGAAAACTCTGAAGTTAGGGAACAAACGCCCACCAACTCCAACAGTCATCTCCCACAGTCGACTAGACCTAATCGAATTGCCCATGAACCCCAGAATCTCGACATATGCGGTTAGTGATGTGCCGCTCTTGGACATCCATAAGGTTTGCCCAGATTTAAGTGACACGTCGGTTTTTGCTGTGCCCAGTGGTGGGTTCAACTGGAAGGTATAAACCAGACAGAAGTGATCCCTGCTGGGTTCGCCATTATATATATATATATATATAATATATATATATATCATTATATATTATATAGATATTTTATTGATATCAAATATAGATTCATTATTAAATGTATTGAGATAGAAATTTAATCACACTTTAATGTAATGTATATGCATATGATTTGATACATTAATATAATTTTTTGAAGTTTGTTTATGATAATGGAAGTTATTGTGAAGGAAATAGGATTTTTCAAAAACATTACCACAAGTGTTTACTTGTGGAAAAAATATAATTTTAGTACGAGTTTTGATCAAAGTTACGTCATTTTTATATAATATCATGTAACTATTTATTAATTTCTGATTATAGTTATATATAATTATTATATACTTTGCCATAGAAAGGAATTACAACAACAATTCCATTCTAAAAATAGATATTATAATGCACAACACAGCTATAGTTTATTATATTGTAAATAGTAAGACAGCGGTATATATTTCTGAAAAATTTTGCCGATGTTATTTTCGGGGGCAAGCGAAAATATTCGCAACTTGCCAGATAGCCAGTCGAGCAGCTGGGTTAGAAAATTCCAGGGTTCGAGAATTTCATATAACTATTATTTATTGTTAGGAGTCGAATCAGAGGGCCCTGCGGAAGAAATTGATACTTCCAAAATAACGTTGGGCTTACTTCATCACGTCGACTCCAATAAAATTTTGAAGACGTAAAAAATAAAAAAAATAATCTTGCTCAGAAAAATAAAAATTTCTTGTTTCTAGGAAAGTTATTGTTCAAGCGAGTCCGATTTTCGAAAACAACTGTATTGTTTATAATACGTCGGTCAGTGAGGAATTACAAGTAAGCTGAGTAGTCTCCACTGATAACTTGGTCGGGGGAGTCGTATACAGTAATTATTGTAAGAGCCCGGGGTTGGAATAATTAATCGGTTAAATAATGATGGTTAGTAGAAGCAAAATATACAAAATCAAAGCAAAATATGAATAGCAATGGCAAACAAAAGCAATATTCAAATAACACCAATAGCAAAATATACAATCTTATAAATTAAAGATTAGCCATGCACCAATATCACAGTGCAACTACTATATACATAAAGCAAGCACTAACCATTAACAAACAATATTTCTACGGGATGCAAAAGCTAGATGAATTTATAATATAAAAATAGACTAAACTGTATTTTTTCTCTAGGCAAGTGTATAGCTCCAAAATAAAATATCAAGTTTACTTTCTCAGGCATATAATTTTGGAAAATAAAAAAACAAAGTAATCACTTATAACACACCATGCAGAATTACCCTACCATATGCAAGCTAAGATAAAGTTAAATGATTAAACTATGCAATAAGGCTACTAAGCTAAATTACTATAAATATTAGGGCTCTATGAATATCAAAGAAAAATTGAACACTCACCCTATCTGCACAGTTCACCAGAAAAATAAACTAAAATATCGTTATATAAATATTTTGATGGAGGTTATCGGGGTGAGGGTGTCAGGACGTTCGCAAAAATAAAAAGAAAGGGTTGCGAGTCCCGAAATAGATAAAGGAGAAAAATAAAGATAATCACTTACAAAAATATAAATAATTAATAAAATGAAAATTAGATTGAACTTCAATAAGAAAGAAAAATATTTCCGAGTAGATTAGAGATTCGCCAAGAAATGTGATAATAATCAGACAGCAGAATGATGGTCGAGAAAACTTTATACCTAATATAAAAATTTACATCGATTGAACATAAGATTTAGTTTATGAGGACGGGGTCGGTGGGAAGAAAAGTATTTATAAAAGGAAGTCGTGGGTATAGGATGCCAGTACTATCGCCGGAAAGAAAGCAGTGGTAAGGCGAGTCCCGACTGTTATAATTTTTTTTTGGGTAGGAGATAATTGGTAGGAAAAGTTCGCAAAGGAAATTCGGGATGAGGTGCCAGATCGATCGCCAGGAAAAGAAATGCGAGATCTGAAAAATTTAGAAAGGAAAATTTTAACACAGTAATTAAAATTTAGTCGAAATGACAAAAAAAAAATAATCTGAGTAATTGAAATTCTAAATATAAGTTAAATTGAAGAAAAGAATAACTTTAGTAATTCAGGTTGAAAAAGTAATCAAAGTTTCAGTAAATTGAGAAAGTCAAATATATTCTATTTAAATTTAATGATACCCTTAAATATCAAATAAATTATTAAGAGTATATTTAAAATCAAACAATTATCTTATCAAAATAAATCTATAACCATCAAACATTACTAATATATTTCAGATCGATTAATTTTCATAAATGACAAATAAAATATTAAATTCTGTCTCACATAAAAAAAAAATTTGGAAGAATTGTTGATGGCGGAGATAAAACACTTTAGTAAGGAACAGGGTCGTTGTTTCCTTACCTGGTGCTGGATATCGGCGGCGGGCGTCGAGTCGTGATGTACAATCGTTTCAGCGAGCGGGGTCGGGGGAAGGGGTTGAAGTAGTCGTGGTGAGCAGCGGTCGTCGGCGGTGTGTCGCGGTCACTGACCTGTCTCTCCGTGTCTTCAATCGGCCGTCATTATATAGGTTCGCGCGATCGCGGGGGTGGGGGAAGGAAGCCTTCTCCTCTCGCCGTGATCGGAGGGGAAGCGGCGATATCCGTGCGGGCACGGACCTGCCAGGTAGCGTCTGACTCATCGTCAGTAAAATAATTATTTCGCTGATAATAATAAAACTCAAGTCGTTATTCGTAATGTAAAGAATTGTCTGTTCTAATTTTGCAATTTTATTAATGAATATTTTAAATTTAAATTTAATTTTGTATGTTAAAAAAAATAACATGTTACAATTTTACACATAAATATAAGACGACAGGGAGAGTAAAAGCAGGAACGTAGAACATTTCTCATTAGCCTCCTCTCTCAGGGATTGGTCGTTGTTACCTTGGTTAAAATAAAACAAAGTATATCTCACCTTTCACCGAGCCCCTTCTTTATTTTATTAGGTATTCTCTTAGTGAAGCTTTACAGGACTTTCCTTGCAGATTGTAGAATATCTGCATTTCATTGAGCTCACTTCGTGGTAGAAAATATTAAAAGCATTACGGTTACTTGTTTAGTTTATTTAATAGATATAGTTTTTAATGTTGAAAAATCTAAATAACAACTATGTTTTGCTCTCATAGCTTTAAAAAGGTCTAAGGTGAGCTGAAATCAATGTATGTAGCTCAGAGGAGGGGTTTAATTAAATTTTAATCAATATTCATTAAAGTTAAAAGATTAAGAAATGTTTATTTAAAATTCTGAAAAGATAAACTATTATGGCCTTGCCATATCTGCTGTAACCCCACACCCACAGTTTGGGTTAAGTTTATTTAACTAGAAAAAATAGGATTTGTGACATTCCTTTCCTAACCGTTAGTTCTAAATTCTCCAATATTTAAAAGTTAATTTTAATGGTTCAGTTAAAATCTTAAGAGGAACGTATGTGCAGCCACTTTAACAAGGAAGTACCAGTTGAATATAGAATTTAAAATGTTTGCTTTATGGGTGTCATTTGACTCTGGTGTATTGTGTTTCCTAGGAAGTAAAAAATATAACAATTAAAAGCGTTAAGCGTGTTCAAAATGGGCCTATTGTGTAAAATTGATTTCAATGATCCGATAAACTATAAGTTTGTGGTACTCCAATAGAACACTAAACATCAAGTTTGGAAATATTATACACAGAAGGAACGTCATCATAAAAAGATCAAAAGGACAGCTATTCTTCATCTGAGGGAGCTGAGCAAACTGCGAGTATTTTTCGTCTATAACAGAGGGTTGATATTTTAACCGTGCAACCTTGTTGTTTACGCGTCAATGTTTAGACCTATTGTGTTTATTCACCGCAACCCTTTCCTAAGCAGCGTTCTCAAATATTTATTAATTGTAAAGGTTCTTTTACCTTATGTCCTGTGATACTGACAACCTAAAGGTAACTAATGGTAAGAAAGTAACATATTGGTTTTAAGCAAAGTAATAAGAGAATATTACTATTTATTTTCATATTGAATATAAGGGGAAGGAGTATTCCGCTCTTTGTTTAAGCCGTATAAGCAATTTTAGTGTTAACATCTTAGAAACATTATTTATAGTAAGTGTAGCGGTTTACCTCTAGCAGGGATTACTTAGTTATTGAAACGTAGGTTGCTACGCCTGGAATTGTTTCCAGTGGTTTGGTATGTCAACTATTACACAATTCGAAAGGGTATAAACGATTATTTCACTTAAGAACCCTACATCATGTGGCTTTTTTTCTCGCACAGGTAAACAAATCCTCCTATTACACACACACACACACACACACACACACACACACACACACACACACACACACACACACACACACACACACACACACACACACACACACACACACACACACACACACACACACACACACACACACACACACACACACACAGACAGACAGACACACACACACACACACACACACACACACAGAGAGAGAGAGAGAGAGAGAGAGAGAGAGAGAGAGAGAGAGAGAGAGAGAGAGAGTGAGAGAGAGAGAGAGTGAGAGAGAGAGAGAGAGAGAGAGAGAGAGACCTCATACCCCCTCCATACGCATCCCCCCCCACACACACACACACACATCGCATGCCAACATCTTACTGTAAAATTGTATTGATTGTAGATAAGTTGATACTGGTCTGTTTTATTCCTTATTGTTATCAGTTCCCGGTTTTTTATTTTAGAACAGAATTTTTTTGTCTTTTTAATTTTTTTCTTTTTTTTGTTTGCTGATTGCTGTAACACTTTAAGTGATATATATTATTTTTTCTCGTTATTTTTTATTATTATTTTTGTCTAACATCATTTCATTGTTTTATATACATTGTTAATATTAGTAATGTTTGGCTTCTTTGGTAAAATTAAACATACTAAGTTTATTTCTTGTACTGTGATAGTCATATCTTAGCATGTATTTAACATTTGTTTTTATAATGGTGTATACCGTATAGATAAATAAATTCTTACCAAGTTTCAGATAAATAAATCCTGAAAGAATCATTAACCAAGTGATTAAATATACGCTGAATATTTTCAGAATAAATTATAACTTCTGTACATGTGTACAGAGTGTTCACAAAAGCATGTCAAAAACTTCTATGGCTGATTACCTCCTGGAGGCTGACACACCTCCAAACACTGTTATGCCAGCTGAAGTGTTGGGTAAAGTTGTAAACCTTAAAAATATGGCATTCGTTTCTCGCCAAGCCTACATTATAAAGCTTTTTTATTCCCGAATAATGGTCTAGTTTCTGTGAATTCATTTTTTAGTCACGAGATAATGTAGGAGTTGGCAATAACAGAGCCAGATTATTTGAACAGTAAGAATGAAAATTATTGCAAGTTTTTATGTATGCTCATCGATTATTCCAAAAGTTATAAACCGATTCGGAAAATCTGCTATTGAACAAAAGAAGGTTTCTCATATTATAGATGTCCCAAAGTATCTGACCAGGCAACCACTTTGGAAGTTTTACATATAAAACCATATTAAAAAGCTAAAGAAAGCAATTTAGAGAAATAAAACTTTCTTACAATAACTAAAACGGGCCCCAAGACTACTTTGAAACATTACTTTTCATGTTTTGGTTTCGGAAAGAGGTAGTATGTAATAACCATCTCGAAGTAATGGAAGGTAAAAGATTGTGGGGTTTGTTATTTTCCAAGTAATTAACAGTTACCTTACAGTTACTTTGGGTACTTTCTTAGTCTGCATCAGGGTTCCAGAAAACCCTATATAAGTACTTTTAAATATGACGGAGAGCCAGTTTTATTTCACACCTAACGTCATAAATGCTGGAAAATGTGCCATTGATCATGATAATGGTCAAAATGATGTCTTTTTTGAAGGCAATATAAAAATCCGTTATGGATTAACAGAACAACATAATAGGGAAGTTTAACATTTTATAATTCACTGTATATTTCCTTACAGTTACTGTGGGAAGTTTAATAGTCTAAACCGGGAGTATAAAAAAACGTTCTCTAAAAGTTAGATGAGATATAAATATCACTGATTCTTTTTTTATAACGTTCCATGTTGCTGGTAATATCTCAAGATGAATTTCCTTTTCTTTTCAGTTCTTATTATGCAAGAGAAAAGTGTAGTTATAGCCTAGATTTCTGATCTATAAAATTTTATATTCTTATAAAATTCGTCGGAGTTATTTTCTTGCTGGTAAACACTTGAAAGTTTATTGTATGTAAATTAATTATCATGTTAATAATTAAAACTTAATATTTAATGTCATAGAAGTTTACTATAAATTACTTTTTCAGATGAAAAAAAATATTTATATGAATTTGGTATAGTCAGATAAAACGGTACACCAAAGTATTATGTACTAGCCGTACCACAATGAAAAAAATAATATATTAGATCTTTATTATAAGATATAAGGACACCAGACTGTATTTCACGTATCATATTAATAAACATGAACCATATCGATATCGACCTTGTATCTGTAGAATTAAGTTTCATGAGAAATTTAAAGTTTACAGCTCAATATCTAATTCTGAATTTTCGTAGGCAGACAGACAGACAGACAGACAGCAAAGAAATGTTGAAATTCTCCTGAGTGATAGTCTTCGCTAGCGCTCAGCCAAAACTCATGGAGAGACATGCACCAACGTTAAAATAGATGTCCATGTAAAAATAAAATGTTATGTTTAATTAAACGTTATTAGGTCAATTCGACCCTCAGATATTCCCTTGTGTGGTGCTGACTCGCAGGCAAATCCCTTAGAAGAATATATACCATAATTCAAGTCAAGCTTTTCGATGTTGGCATGATGTAGCATGGAGAATTTCCCTTCTAGAGATGGACTCGATTTGAAACATTATTTTCTAAACCACATCGCACCATCTCAGAAAAGACTATAGCTCAGTAAATTATTTAGATACACTGCAGAAAATTAACACACAAGTATGTAGAGTAGAATTTGACCAACCCACTGTGTATAAAAAGGTAGCTTATATATTCACTTAGACACTTGTTTATTTCAATGTGGATATTTAAAATTCAAAAATCACTTTTCTTTACTAATGTTTTACTGAAATCCATGGGAGCCTTAATTAGGTATCCATTGAGCTTTCGTAACCAAAGGTTTGTGAATACGTGAACAACATAGACAAAGCAACATTAATTAGGTTCTATGCACAGTAAGGTGTAAGGCCCTATTACCGGTGACACAATATGTATAATTGAACAATTAAATCACTTTGTATTTAGACTTTTATAGCCAAAGCATCTCTAATTAGCTTTAATTACCACCACTATTCACTCGAGGGATTTACTATTGGGATATGTAGTGTCTGGCTGTCGTGGCTTGACTATTGTTTTTAATTTTGTAAAAATTTGCTTAGGCCTAATATTTATAGTCTATTAAATGCTTTTAACTTTAAGGACTCTAATAAAACATAACATTTTCTGTTTGGAGTAACAACAAAAATACAGTATTATCGACGATATGTTTTATAGACGTTTTTATCGGTGTTTACAACTGAATTGGAGACAGCGTACGATAAAAATCGCAGGATCGCTGCACTTTTAAACATTATCAACCCCCTTTTTCAGTATCGACTCCCCTGTTTATTCTGTTTGATCAGAATATCTCACATGCTACTAGCTAATGAACACGGACATAATATGAAGATTTAAAAGGGAATCGTCTTTGGTCTTTCCTTAAAAAATAGGTTCGCAATAGTTATCCTCACAAACACCTCCATGGCCTCATGTAGAATAAGTTTCCCCTCATCTTCACTTCCAGGACATACCTGTAAACTAACTAGACGCACGTAATAACAATCTGACTGCAACGATAATGGTCATCTGTAATTGAATTTTCTACAGTCTGCAGTTTAGAACAGATTATGACGAGGTATATGATACACAAGTAAAAACTACTCTACATTCTCTATCAACTAATTATTCTCAAATAAGTTTACGGATTAGTTCTACTTGGGTGTTGAAAGTGACGACTTGGTAAATAGGACAAACAAAGCAAAGCATCTGTTCTTATCATGTCGACATGAGATTTGATAGAGAAACTACCTTCACAACACAGCACACAATGAGACAGGCTTTTGAAGTTTTTCCCTTGAGATCCCCTACGTTCATATCTAATAATTTTGAATAGGTAGAATAAAATTAAATATTTGGGTATTACAATTTTATTACTAAACGGTACTTTTGCTGCTTGGAACACGGTTTCAAGGGGAAACGGTACCATTTAAACTTAATTTTTTTTCATAAAATAGGCCATTCTATAAAATAGGACGGTAAGTGTTATAGTTATGTAATTATTTTCATAATTTCAACATATATTAAAAAGCCTGAATAAATAAATTATTAAAATACAGTTTACATTATTTTGCAATGTATTTTCATATTTTACCTGTAGTAGATATTACGAGAAGAAATCACATTTTTCATATAAAGAACTGTGACAAATCAAATGTATCAACAAACGCGGATACAGCTGTGTAAGATCCTCATGAATCAGCTGATTCAATAGCACGAGTCAGTTCACTTCGGCAGAACTCCCAATCTAAAGGATCACTGCATCTTCAGTAAGAACCATTTTTCGTAAAAATATAGTATTATTGAGGAGGACCTGGTCTCAGTATTTCATTATGCAACATCTCATACGTTTAACCAATGACGATCGTATTAAGTTTTAAAAATCATACCTTAATAAAGCAATAAAAATAAAAAAGAATAACCGTATTAAGGAATGGATTATTGTTGAAATATGTATAAACCATAATGATCACTTAAAAGTTCACGTAAGATTGTTAACTGACCTCACTGAATAATTTATTTTAATATGGTAATTCAGAAACCATATTATATATATATATACGGCCAAATACAAAATAATTGAATCGGAAAAAGTAAGTGCTCTGTTGTGTAATGGTAGCAACATTCTCCCAGCAAGTAAGAGATTCCGGGTTCGACTCCCGGCGGAGCAAGTACTTTTTGTGATTCAATGTTTATTGAAATTATATATATATATATATATATATATATATATATAAATTCACTTCCGTTGTATAAATGCAGAATTGCTCTATTATAACAATTATTGGACTTCTTGGTATATAATTTCCTTTAATATTTCGGCTTTGCAGTTTGAAAAATGGTATAATAAAAAAATCAAACAACACAGCAAACAAAATTTGCATAAGTAAATAAATAAAAATTTTCAGAAATAAATAAATAAACTTGAATAAACAATATAACAAGTATAAACCAAATTAACATTCCTGACTTAGGCGTGCCACAACGCTTTTTGTCAGATTTGTTTACTTTAACCTAGTTTGTGATTATGTATTAGTTTAGTTCTTTACCTGAAGAAGAGATCAGATTGCAGATCTCGAAACGTAGTGTTACTGATTTCTTGTTTCACTGAACGATGAGAAAAGTATTGCAAACAATCTGTGAAATAATAGTTTTAAGAGAATGCGTATGTGACGTTACATACATTCGTGGTATTGTAATTAAGCTGTATAGGAATTCTAAACTTAAAATTCTATTGATTGATATAATTTATTTTGTAAACATACTGTAAATAGCCTATGTTAGTAATTATAATTCAATTGTTTTCATTTCAATGAACTAAAGGCCTCAAAATATCGAACACCTTTAATACTTAAAATTTTGTTCTACTTCTAACCATTATAACACTGCAGCAGGTAAACTTTAGATATGTATATGGAGTGGTTTTTCGTCGTGTCATTACAAGTAGTTAAAAATAGTGAGGCAAGAAATTAAGTTATAATGAAAGACAACCTGTATTCCCTAAGTTACAAATATCAGTTCAGCTAAACATAAAATCAGTATATTATTATCAACCAGTTATTAACCTACACTACCAGATAATATAGGTTAGAGGAAAACTAAAATAAAGGCTGAAATTGGCACCATTTTCACTCTATACACGGTATGCTTATACTAAGTTAGTATATATTTGCTGGTATTGCTGTTGGATTAAGTACGCCTATCTAAGTAAAATATGACCTGAAGAAAAATCTTTTCTTAGTTAACCATTTTCATCCAATTTTGGCTCCCGCTAAAACTAGCGTAGTTGAATATTCTTTTCTTTCTTAACAGAAATTCCTCTATCGGTTTTGAGATAAAGGAAGCTGTACAATTGTAACAATGTAAAACTAATTTGAACTATAATCTTATAGGATCTCGGATATTTGTTATCGCTATATGTTTAAGAACCTGGATGACGTTTCATAAACTAGAACCTGTATCATTCTTTCATCGTGTTGAACTATTTTTGAAACATACAATGGCAAATCCTGATTCCTGTTAAAATATTACACTAGCCATGGCCATTAACATATTTTAGACAAAGAATAAATAATAACATTGAATTTTTATTATAATATACTCGTATGTTGACCCGCTCGTTTTGAAACACCCTACTGTATGTTTACTCCCTCACTATAAATGTGGCATTGTGTTATGAAGTTGCAAAAGGCAGATTTATGTTTGAACAACCTAATTGGTCTAATGTTGTACTTAATTGGTTGCTGTGATTCCAGTGGAGGATTGGTAACGTTTTGGTTTCAAACCGTTTACAATTTTCTAAGTTTTTTCAAATAGTTTTATCCCATCTAATTCCACACATATTGTAATTTCATCTCTAAATTATTTACAAACAAAGTTTCTATGTTCTTATTTGTAATAAATCTATTGTTATTGAAATCTAGCCTTAGTGTTTTTTATTAAGAGGATGAATGTCAATTGCGTATTTATCAGTTATTATATATTTGCCAGTCTATGCAAATATTTTCAACTACATTATGGCTACATTTAAAATTATTAAAAATCTTATATGATCACTAAAATTTGAAAAAAGCAACATCACATAAAGAATGTCTTTTCCCGGAAACTGATATTAAAGTTAGTTAACATATGTATCTTTACTTTGAAACCTAGAATTTTAATGTTTATTAATTGTTAGACAATTTTAATCTCAATTACGTTATTACTTTTTATAAGCTGATCCTTTGCTTCGTGACTGCATTTCAAGGTAGAGTTTTAAAAAATAAGAAGGGATAACAATTCCATATTTTTAGTATTAAGGTGAATCATGTATATAACTCACAATGGGCAAGTCACGACGGGAAAGTTCGTAAAATCTTATAGGATGCATCCACATCTGTTTGGCTAGAAATAATACTGTGTAAGGTTTATAGTTCAATTAGAAAATGTTTACCTGTTGCTGTAATAATTTTATGTAGGAACAATAAAATAACAAAAGTACCATCCTCAAATTTCATGGTTCGTTTTAAAACTCTAAGAGCTTAATTACAGCAAGGTAAATTCTTTTATATCCACAATCTTCGTTTTATAATAAAATCGTTTGTATATCAAGAAATTTGAAAAAGAAATTTCCAACCATTAGGGTGTAAACGTATTTAGAAGTAAATAAAATTGTATTAAAGAGTCGAATAAGAATCATACTATTAAAAAAGTTATGGTTGAAAAAAAAATTAAAGGAAATTTTGTTCTACATTTTAGTTTTATCTTGTCCGTCCAATGGCTGCTGGCTACTAAGAGGCTCTTATCAGATATAATCGAGAGGGGGTGAGAATCGATACAATTCAATGAAGATGAAATGCAACCTCAGAGCGTATGAAAATCCGTTTCTAACTCAGATCCAAATTTAATCCCTTTTAACTGTAAACATACCAAATTCCTAAACCTAAGTCATTGCGTTTTATTGACATAAATAATATTACCATGGATTATTATAATAAGCAAGAATTTTCCTAATTGTAAAATATATTTTTCAATATAGTACCATTCGTTATAGCTTCGATTACAATATGTAAATTTATCCATATTGCTTGGTACTATTTAACTATTTCCTTTTAATTCTTGTAATTTTCATCCTTTGGTTATGGAAACCAATTACTAACAACGGTCCCGCTGACGCCCAGCTGCTGAGCCAGACTTTGACGCTGCTTGCCGCTGATATATTTGCTGATCATAAATACTGTGGTTAGTTCCCTCAGCTGTTTCTGAGAGAAAATAGTCCTCCCTTTGTATCTTGATTTTCCTTTTCCACTTGCAGTAGGAGGATAGTTCTCCTTGCCATTTTCTTCGTTCTTTTTAGAAGGCTGTAAAGAAAGCCGTGCAGCCATTGTAGAAGTTGATAGATTCTTCTTCGGTAGTGATAAATCAACTGGATCATTACAATCGAGATTTGTATAATAAATCAACTCCTTTGACCTGAAAAAAAAAATATATATATATATATATATATATATATTATTTTAGTTTCTTCAGTTTAACTAACAGTATTTTGTTGTGAATTTTAAGTTTACAATAACATTTTACATATTACGCGATTGTAATTATAATTTTGAACTCGTTTTGTTATTATCCACCAAAATCTAAAAATTATCTTACCATATCCAAGTTAACCCTGGATCTGAAAGCGAAATTCCATTGATTTCAGTTTGTTTTAATTTATTTGTTAAGAATAAAAATTAACACGATACTATAGGCAAATTGTATGCAGTAAGATATTTTACAATAGGCTAAATTGTTTTATTTAAATTTTAGATGAACATATATATCTCTTGTTATTTAACTAACTAAATACTTAGAAGTTTTCCACTTTTAATAAAACAGGTATCGTTATTAATAATTTTCACGTTATTATTGTATGCAGTTATATCATGAAATTGGATTATTTTTATTTTGAGGTATGTTAAGAGAGAATGTTAATGGAGCAATGTTTAAGGCTGACAAAAAGCATACAGTATTTAAATAATCTTTTTTTGATTAAATAGTTTAATTTTATCTCATAATTTTGTACTTCCTATTTTATTATCAGTACCATCTAACTCAAAACAATGAGAATCAAATATTAACCCTACAAGAACCTTACAGTTAGGAGGTATTCTTCCTGTTACTATATATTTCAATATGCAAGCTGTTACATGTCTTTATCTCGTTATAATTACAAACTTAGGATATTATATTAACGTTACACACCATTCACGCATGATCTGCATAGTCCTCAGATGGCAGTAGTTCTTGACGTATTCTTTCCAGTAGGTAGATGGAGCGAAATTATACAGGATATTCTCTGTGGTCCAATGTTTGTCAAGTAGCTCGTTCCTCAACCGCAAGCGTTATGGACGGGTTAGAATTGTTGAGGGTACGAGTAGTCACGTACATAGCTTTATATAACAGCAAAATATTTGTTAGGTCAGGGCGCTATATTGACTGCAAAGCTATTACTTCTGAAATAGCCGGATAATGCTGAGGACAATGCATCTTGATACTCTATGTCTAGTAATAGTAATCTACTTATTGCATTTTTAGCCAGTTAATACTGTACCGTAAATCGTCAATTATTATACCCGTATTAAACCAATGCATAATCGTTTACTCAAATTCAAACATAAAACATTGAATAAATATTAAATATACCGGTTCCATTGAAGTAGTATTTGGTGAATTGGAGGGTCGATAACTATTTAAAAAGACTAGACTGTATCATCACGTCACATTTTATAGCAGTTAACGGCATGTTTTGTTAATGTAGACATTAATTAGCAGGTAAGGCAAAAAAAGCCGTAGCTGTTTGCAAATTGGCACAGGGCGTACATGCCTGACACGTATTGAATATTTGTCAAAACGACCATTAAAGTTCAATCTTCTATCAAGAAATAGAAACTTTTCTGTTGTCCTCCAGCAGAACATAACCCAGAAAAACAGCTAGTTGCTCCCAATGCTAATTTTTTTAAGACAAAATCTTACCACCGATTACTTGGTTTTGAATGCTTTCTTTATAACTCGTTTTGAAGTACTGAAAGGACGAGTTCAGAACGATGAAAGCAGGAGTTTACACCTTATGGACTAGTTGAGTTTAAATCAGGGTCTCTGCGTCAGCTTACTGAATCTATTCTTCATGTTTTATAACTAAGCACAATCAAAAATATATAAATTAGAAATGAAAATATGCCCGAGAAAGAGCTCCTGAATGAAAATGATTTACCTAAATTTTTATTTAAGAGAACGTTTTTGAGATTTTTCACGAACGAAGTCTCAATCCTTCAGGTAAGACGTGCGCTACAGTGAGGGAGCTCCTCGGGTGGCCACATTTTTCCACCTTGTTTCTAAACTTAGAAAGTAAAACTAATTCTATTAAAATTATTAAACAGTAAATTCTACTCAAATATTGTACATTATCTTATGGAAAAGTTTTATGTTGTTCACCGTCATGTTTAGAAAAAATTTTACTATATTGGACAGTTAAAAAGAGGTAAAAGTGTTGAACACAGCGTTGCTACAGTTTTTAAAAATAAAGAAATAAACACACAATGAACAAAAATAAAATTATTAGAAACAAACAACAAACAAGCATTACAAGAGTTTTGCCTAATACGCACACCCGATCACGAACGGGCAGTCAATTGACAGGTTGAATTATGCAGCTACTACGTCACCCGACACCCCGCTCCCCCTTCTATTGCGTTCTCGTCCGTCAGTTTATCAGCTAATGATAAGTGGAACTGTCTAAAAACGTTTTTAAAAATATTTTAAAAGATTAAATAAAATTTCTTTGTTTGAATGAATAGAATTTGAGTTTTAGAGTTTAACAAATTTAATATATTGAAGACAGTTTCGAGTTTACGGTCTTTTGTTCCATTTATGTAAAATTCATAAATTGCCAGTTCCTTATTGTATGTTGTGACTATTATCGATAACATGCCGAGCAAAAAGACGATTATTGTATATTTATTCCGCGGGTATTGGGTGATTTTCCCTGTATGTAGTATAAAAAGCTAGCCCAGTCTGCCTGACAGAACATATCTTTTTTTAATTAATCTTGTAACATGAAAATGCTTGTGATTGAGGTTATTCCAAATATAAATGTTTAATCGCAGAGATCTGGAAACTAGGATAGGTTAAATATTGCCATTATAACTTTTTACAGAGGTTGATATTGAAATCCATGCTTAATTTTTTATTGTTTATGTTTTGAAAGATTAAAAAAAAAAATTAATTTTAAATTCAATACAGACAAAATACCCAAAAACTTTTTAATCTAACTATAGTTTCAATGACGATAATTTAACCATACGAAACAATAACCTGAAATAACCTACCACAATTATACTTTAGTTTAGATAAAAAAAAATCATAACTGGAACCTACATTTAAAGGTTTTTAAAGTAAAATGTATATAAAAGTGAGAGATGCGGGATGTTACTTCTTTTCTCTTATTATGGTGAAATTGGTCCGATAACATAAACACTTGACCCACCAACAGAATAGAGTGGTAGCACGGCCCAGTGAACATTTGGCCCAACCCGGATATAGGCAATATAATAAACTAGTCACGCTGCACCCGGCTTCCGGCCTTTCAAAGACCACTGTTGGCACTATAGGCTCTATTTCAATTAAAAAAAAGTAGGCGTCTTTTCTTTGATTCATTTGCAACTACTGTAGGACATTTAGTGGGTGACCAAAATTGTATATGTACATTATACATTTCTCCTGCTTGTAGACGTACATCTCCCTAGATATTTTTAAACGTGTAGTTTGTGTTTTCTGGTAATAGTTCCCGGCAAAATTCATAATAATAAAAATCTTTATTTTGAGTAACAAAATTATTTTTATAGCCTAAGTGGTAGTTCCATGAGGATTTTGTTATCTAAGTTATTTCAGATATTATATTGCATAAAAATAATACACATGCAGTTCTTGTCTAATTTAGAATTTAGAATAATTTCTTATTGTACATCATTAAATTTTTGTTTCTTTAAGGGTTTTTTATAGGAGAGGAGGTAATTTGGCTTCTTAATATAAAAGCATTGATAGCAAGTATTTTGGAAGAACGTAATCTAAGTATATTATTTTTGCAATTAAAGTAGTTTTAGATATTGTAATTATAATATACCTTAAGAATTTCTGAAATATTGTACAAGTTATTATTTTTTTTAAGCAGTAAATCTAAGTCTAGACAATTTCAATACCCTTTAATTATTATTTTGTAATTCTATGAACTACTTATTTAGTTTATTTCTTTCGTTGAAATTTTTATTTCTTTCTGTCTGTCTGCACGATATTTTGTAGTAACCTATAAATAGTTATAGTTCTCATGAATCTTCATTTGTATATGAGTAACAGTGCGTTCAGCGATGGTGCATTTAACTGCATGTTATTTAGTTGAGCGTTAGTGAATATTATTACATTGGTCTTGTAGGTAATGAAGAAATAGCTGAAGAAATACATGTGTAAAACAACTGTGATTCATTTCACTTTTCAACATATGACACGCTCATTAAAATAAGTAAAATAAATAGTAAATGTCACTGCTAGTCTCCAAAGTGACTATTGCTGGGAAAGATTACATTTTCATGCGCGGCGAAGGTAAGTGTGGAAACTTCAATTAAGCCCGAAAAAGGAAATTTCGAGACGAATATTGAACGACACTTTTCATCAAAACGCAAAGTAGCACACGAAATCATTTAAAATATTATTTTAAAATTTTATATTTTTTTTAATTATTCTTTTAAAAGGAAACGGAAAACATAGGACTCAAAACAGAACACAAAATCACACTTAAATGTGTACACCATTTTTTATAAAAGGCAATAATTGGTTACATATCGTAAGTAATGTTTGCTAGAGGAAAAACTCAGCTGACAGCTATGACGAAAAACGATGACTTTCGCAGATCTTAGCTGTCTTGGAAAGTAGCGTATTACAATACAGAGTGAGAAAAAAGAATGGTTTGGAAAGTCTAATACTATAGGTTGTTGACACCTAGCTGTATTGAAACCTGAACAGTATGAAAAATATGTGAATGTAACGTTTGGCTAGATATCCCAAGAAAGATTTTCATATTTTAAACTATTAGTTTTAAAATGAAAAATTTAATTTTATAGAACTAAAAATGCATTCAACTATGGAGCATGTGAAAGGCAACGTCAAATATGCTAAATTCCATTACTAGCCGTTATTGAATCCAATTAATTATGACTTACGAAACTGACACAATTTCTCTTTTGATTGCTATTGGTATGTAACCATAATATTTTCTATACCACAGTTGGTATTTAAATCCATCCAGCTCAAGAATGAAATCAGCCATAAATTTCTAGTTTTCAAAGACATCTCCGCGAAGCCTGATACACAACGAGTGTAGCGAATTTACGTCATATACAGGCCTCACAGACGGCATAGTGCAGCAGGCAGCACGCACGACTTTATTTTACATTTGGAAGTAGGGTTTTTTACACTGGCCTCCCTACAGCAAGTTGTGATTATGTTTATTTCGTAGTTTTATATATTGAGCCATATTTTTACTATATATTTCATGAGGATTTTAAATAATAATTCACTACATTGTATCCTACAATATTAATGGAGATTTTTGGACGTTCTAACAGTAAAATATTATTGGTTAGTATCCTTCATTACGGTCACTTACTATTTAAAATCTTACTATCCTAAGTTATAAATGTAGCCTTGAAGAGAAGAGTGTTTGTTATAAGTAAAACAATAATAAACCCTTTAACACTTTAGTAGATTTTATTTGTGATATAAACTGATCACATGTAAAATAAATTCAAAAACTTAGCCACCAAGTTAAAAAAATAAGACACGTTGGTTTCAATTATTTGTTTACTTCATTTACCTTAACCTACAAGTACTTGATGACGGATTCTTTAAATCCGAAATGTACATTGTAGAAATAAATCCACAAAGGTGTTATAAAGTTTATTAATGTTTAAAATTCTAAAAGTATATCAATTATAAATCTATATTATCTATTTGGTATACGGTTTCTTCTTTAAATTTTGCTGTTGTCTGATTAAGATTTCTCAAATAATATGAATATTTACTTTGACGATTAATTATAACTGTAACTTTTATAATTCTCAAATATATTAAATTTATTTACTCATATTACACTACAGTGCATTTTAATGAGATGTTCTTATTTTAGTATTTTGGAAGTTTTAGTAAAAAAGATTAATGGTTCGTATATTTATTTCACATGCATAATTGTTAACCTTTTACTACGCAAGAGGTTTTTTTTAATTTCCATTGTAAATAAGCTCAATTATATATATATATATTTACTATTTAATCTGCAGTATACACTAAATTCAAATGATATCAATATAATTGTCTGTTGTCTTATCAATAATTCTAAAATAATATAAAGATAAATTAGTCGTGCTATTTTTGATGCAAATGTATCATGTAAGTGCATGCAAATGTATGTAGGCTTAGACCAATCCCCGGTACAATTTAAAAGCGTCAAATTGCAAAATAAAGTGTTTTAGATTATTTACAATAAAAATGTTAGCATCGCTATAAATATTTGCGCCAGGTCATATATAATACTGTAATAAGATCTAAAAATTAAAAGTTATTAAAATGTTTGATAGTAAAACGGGGTGTTGTATATTATCTCAATGCACTTTTTATTGATTTAAAGTTATTTAAATAATATTTTCAGAATGCAGTGATCGTTTTGATTTTCTAGTTTTTGTGTTAGTAAAATTTTATTCATTTCTAAGTTAAATTAATTTCTCCTGTAAGTCTTTCAAGATATTACAGCAATAAATAAAACAATTTAATTTGGTTTGGTATTTAGCGTTATTATCAGACTATTAAGTTGTAAAACGAGCTTTAAAAATATAGGAAGTATGGCTAAGACATCTGCGATGTCACCTTAAAGAAAGTATTGGCCGTTACGTTGCTATTATTGATATGTTTGTCGGCACATGTTGGGGCAAGACATTCCTCTATAAATCTTTCACCTCCACCGAGCACACCAGCTACCACTCGTAGTTAACACTCATAAGACCAATATTCTTTCCTAGGAGGTATGATAATATAAGCTCAGTCAGAAAAATATGTATATTAGGCATATACGTTAAATTATTGAGGTTAAGTAGCAATTGTCATGATACTTAACGAATGTTTGGTAACATTTTACCACGAACACTCTATTTTTCATACATATAATAATATGTTATTAAAATAGTTTTAAAAACTATTATTAAATAATTAATATGTTAAAATTATCAATATTATTTACACAGACTTAATTGTTTAAAATTTGTAAACTGAATGAAGACAACAAGATATCTATAAGTTCTGTTGTGACCCAAATTAGATATAGATTCCAGACTACAAAAATTCTATTCTTTCATTTTTTATATTTTTAAAACACAAATATGACTACAGTAATGTTAATCATCTTAATAGATTATTGATTGCGAAATGCTCTAAACTTTATTTTTTAAACATAATCTGATACTTACTTGGAAAACTAAGAAAATACAATGTTAATTACCACAATCTGTCTGTTAATGTGCATAAATTACTAAAATTTCCACAGTTTTTGGAGTTCTTCTTCTCTGAAACAATTAGCTTTATAGGCAATGGATATTTGTCTCATGTATTTCGTTTAGAGACTTAGAGGTCTAATGTTTATTTTATCAATTTGTGTTTAGCCAGTTCTCTTACTGTACGATAGTGAAAGTAATATATTATACTGCATAAAGGCTACCTTAGCTTTCAGAGAGATGATTAATTGTATGAATCACTGGGATAAAACAAATTTACGCGAGACACGAATCATTTTGTCCTTTATAAGCCTTTAAGCTACGCCTCTTGCGCATGAACTTTCTTCCATGGGATGCATGAATTCGTACCGATCATGTTAATAATCATCTTTGGGGATGAAAAAGTTTGAACATGCGAGCGACCGAAATTTTCCCGTCCACGTAAGACGGACCTTTATGGAAAATAACAGAGCTTTGTAAACTAAAAACCTACTCAGAATTCCCATCTCAGTCCATACTTATTGATGGCGGGTGGGTTCCAAATTCAGCTTAAACTCACATAGAGTCTTGAAATGGCCGTTGACTCAAAGTTTAGATTTGACAATTGAATTATTTGCTATTGATTGTGTGAGCTTTCAAATGTCTGACATTACGCAACTTTTATTGAGAAAAAAAATTAAATAGATTCTTCATCTATAATATTAACACAAATATCCTTAGTTTTAAAGTAGGTTTATAAAATGTCTAATAAAAATCGTAGTATAAATGACTATAAATGTACTACATAGAATTAAGAAGTATATATATCGGCAGTTATATTGATGTGAATGGTATTAAAATAGTTCCTTAAAAACGATTTTAAACATAATGTACTTTAATTATTTTATTTTAGCCCTCGCAGTGTTTCATTACATTTAATTTTAATTTTATTGTATTCATAGTGGGACACCTATGAACTTTGCATTCAAATCGTGTATTAAAAATAATAAAACTAATAACAATTAAAATTCTAAAATTATTGCATCAAAGAAGAAAATAAAATAAAACAACAAAACGTAACTCAATGGATATGTTACTAATAATTTACGATAATACGCCATATAAGTAGTTTATTTAACTAAATTAATTAACTTAATATCTTTATTTTTCACACTAGAAGGAAGGCATACAATGTATTCTTCAAAATGCAAGTTATCTAATGTGTGTAACAAACATAATTTTAAATCCCGAACTAAAATCAGGCACGTTCAGTAAAAAAAAAACTTGAAACATGGCATTAAGTAATAAATTTTTTTAACGTATGAATGTTTATGAAAAATATATTTTAGCTGTGGAAGGTCTTAAGTATTTTGGACAATTCAATATCTTTTAGTGCCAAAATTAGGCATGTTTTTATATTCATTTTCACACTTTATCATTTTGTTATTATTTGTGTGTACTTGGTAACAAATCTCCAAATTACCTAACTATGGTTTTATCTCCACACCGTTAGGAGTGGGTAAAATTATGTTTAACCTTCATAATTGTATATTCTTTTTATATTCTTTTAATTAAGGGACTTTACGATTTCAGAATGGGCAGAGTACGGTTTACCCTTAAACATTTTACAATATTAACCTGTTATTAATCGGTCTATTCAATAAAACATTGATATGACAATTACAATATTGCCCAATTTTGTTAATTTCATCATTTAAACATTTTTATCTGCTCTTATTTTGAGATGGCTATGACCATAATCTATTTTGTTTACCTCTATCTTAGTTATATGAAGCTTAGTTATATGATAGTTTTTACTTCTATTCATCAATAATTAATTATAGCTTTATATACTCAAACTCCGGTAGAATTGTCTTCTGTTTTATTCACTAAAATAATATAGAAAATTATACATCAAGACTTCTGATCCTATCAGTTTATAGGATAGGAGCTAGCAAAGTTTTCGAGAGAGAATTTCAGGTCAGCTGAAATTTTTGATGTGCTGTCTTTCTTGCTCTTTCGGTTGGAGGTCCGGGCCTACCTGGCTGGCGGTAGTGGTTGCGTTTTCTTAATGCGCATCTTACCTGCACAGGTAAAAATCCTGGAGTTTAAAAGAATTTTTTTATGCGTAATTTTAAAATTGTTTCCCTTTAGATAGATCTACCAGAACATTCACTTTTTATTGTCAGACATTTTTACTGTTGTTAATTATGTGCCATACGTGAAATTTTTTTTGTATTAAAAAAAAAATTTCAAAGTATTTTTGAATGTCTGTAATTTTTATATTACGGTATGTTATTTAAACATAAAAATAATCTAAAATTAATTTTCCATACGATAATTCGATTGTTAAATATTAAATATAAATAAAAATTTTATAAACAGTATTGCGGTATGATACTATTGTGGTTGGAGAGAGATAGTTTGGAGTGCAAGAGAGACAGAAAGCGACGGCAGCGCTTCGGCAAATGGACAACATGGCGTCAGTCTAAAGTCACATGTTTGTGTTATTTGTGATGTTTATTTATTAATTTCGCTACAATCGCCAGTGGTAAAACGAAATGTGTTTCTGTAAAGGACATAAACATAAAATCATTCTTCTCGTGATTGATAAACTGTAGAAGTGCCAGGAAGTTTTGAATATACGTTTTAAAATATAAATTAAAGTTCAGTGACATTGAACTGCCTATTGAAAATAAATGAGACAGATGGTACCACAGACAATGTTATAGCAGTTTTACAGCTTTAATAGCACAAATACCGGTGATCCATCGACTGAAATATATAGTACCAGTAAATCTATTCCACATAATTTTTGTCAATCAAACACACTCCAGCAGAATATCAGTACATGATACTATTACGAGTAACACAAACAGTGAAATTGTAAGGTGAGATTGCTGCTTCAAGTTTAATAATTAATCAGACAACATCCCGATAATCTCTAACTGGAGTTTAAATAAAAAAATAATACCTCGGAAGAGAACAAATAAAATTTATATTGGCCCATGCTCGTGAAAATGTAAATAAATCAGTGTATGTCAGGACATCCTAGCCCAAGTTTTAACTATGAGGTACTTTCAGGTGGGATGCAGGTGTAAAGTTTAGATAGTCATAGAATGCTTAGAAATATTTGCTTCCAGCTCTGTTAGGTCAATTTGAGTATCAAAGAAAATGTTTGTGATGATTATCCTGACGCAAATATTTGATATGTGTTGAGGCAGGTTGACAATTAAAAATTTTTTGTTTTTATTGTGACAAAGAATCGTAAACAAAATAAAGGTAAAACAACAATAACAAATTTTTTTTTTAAATTATTAAAATTAATGATTTTATCTTGGTTTGTGAGAGAGCAAATTACCATTCCACAGTTGTAGATGTTATTATTACAAAGTAAGTATAAAAGATAGAAACATTAAAATCAACATAAACTGAATTATTATTAGTAAAAAAACAAAAACTAATTACAGAAATTTTAATTTCTTTTTTACAGGATGATAGAGTATATGGAAAGGACCAATGACAATTCCCAAGACGA
>NW_025782397.1:0-35514 GCF_021130785.1 Homalodisca vitripennis | reverse complement strand
ACACTGCGCTGCCTATTAGATAAGGCCTAGATTAGATTCTCACCCTGATAGGGAAACATAGAGGAGTTAGTTGCACCGTTGACGGGGGACCACTGCGCTGGCCTATGTTGATAATTAGGCCTAATTTGATTCCTTCACCTGATAGGGAAAAACATAAGAGGAGTTAGTTGCACGTTGACGGGACACTGCGGCTGCCTAATGTTGATAAATTAGGTTTATCACCTGATAGGGAAACCATACATGAGTTAGTGTGTTGCACGTTGAGCGGGACACATGCGCTATGCCTTATTTGATACAATAGGATTCTCCACCTCGATAGGGATAAAACATAGAGGATGTTGGTTAGTTGCACGTTGACGGGACACTGCGCTGCCTATTAGACTAATCTAGATTCTCACCTTGATAGGGAGGAAATCAATAGAGGAGTTAGTTGCCACGTTGGACGGGACACTGCGCTGCCTATTAGATAGACTAATTAGATTCTCACCTGATAGGGAAAACATAGAGGAAGTTTAGTTGCACGTTGACGGGACACTGCGCTGCCTAATTAGATAATTAGATTTTGATTCTCACCTGAATAGGGAAACATAGAGGAGTTAGTTGCACGTTTGACGGGACACTGCGCTGCCTATATAGATAGCCTAATTAGATTCTCACCTGATAGGGAAACATAGGTAAGACGTTAGTTTGCAGGTTGGACGGGGGACTATGGCCTGCACCTATTAGTTAACCTAATTAGATTCTCCCTGATAGGGAATCTTAGAGTAGGTTAGTTTGCTACGTTGTCGGACACTGCGCAGCCTATTAGATAATTAGATTCTCACCGGATAGGGAAACATTGAGGTGTTAGTTGACACGTTGACGGAGGGACACTGCGCTGCCTATGAGATAAATTCGGATTCTCACCTGATAGGGAAAACATAGACAAGAGTAGTTGCAGGTTGAGGGAACAGCGTTGCCTATTAGATAATTAGATTTCACCTGATAGGGAAAACATAGGGGAGTTAGTTGCCGTTGACGGACACTGCGCTGCCTATTAGATAGTCCTAATTAGATTCTCAACCTGATAGGGAAACTAGAGGAGTTAGTTGCACGTTGACGGGTCACTGCGCTGCCTATTAGATAATTTGATTCTCACTAGTATAGGAAACATATAGAGGAGTTTGTTGCAGTTGACGGGACATGCGCTGCCTATTAGATAATTGACTCTCAACTGATAGGGAAAAACATAGAAGAGTTAGTTGCAGGTTGACGGGGTGGCTGGACACCTGCGCTGCCTAATTAGATAATTAGATTCTCACCTTGATAGGGAAAATAGAGTAGATAGTTTGCACGTTGACGGGACACTGCGCTGCCTATTAGATAATTAGGATTATCACCTGATAGGGAAACATAGAGGAGTTACGTTGCACGTTGACGGGACACTGCGATGCCTATTAGATAATTAGATTGATTCTCACCTTCGATAGGGAAACCAATTAGGGAGGGAGTTCGTTGCTCGTTGACGGTGACACTGCGCTGCATATTAGATAATTAGATTCTCACCTGGATTGGGAATACATAAGAGGAGTTGTTGCACGTTGACGGGGACACTGCGTGCCTATTAGATAATTAGATTCTCACGCTGATAGGGAAACATACATGAGTTAGTTGCACGTTAAGGGACACTGCACTGCCTATTAGATAATTACGATTCTCACTGATAGGGAAACATAGAGGCGTTAGTTGCACGTTGACGTGACATGGCTGCCAATATTAGATAAATTAGATTCTCACCTGATAGGGAAACATAGAGGAGTTAGTTGCACGTTGACGGGACACTGCGCTGCCTATTAGATAATTAGATTCTCACCTGATAGGGAAACATAGAGGAGTTAGTTGCACGTTGACGGGACACTGCGCTGCCTATTAGATAAATTAGATTCTCACCTGAATAGGGAAACATAGAGGAGTTAGTTGCACGTTGACGGTACACTGCGCTGCCTATTAGATAAAATAGATTCTCACCTGATAGGGAAACATAGAGGAGTTAGTTGCACGTTGACGGGACCACTGCGCTGCCTATTAGATAATTAGATTCTCACCTGATAGGGAAACATAGAGGCGTTAGTTGCACGTTGACGGGACAACAGCGCTGCCTATTAGATAATTAGATTCTCACCTGATAGGGAAACATTACAGGAGTTAGTTGCACGTTGACGGTACACTGCGCTGCCTATTAGATAATTAGATTCTCACCTGATAGGGAAACAATGAGGGGTTAGTTGCAGGTTGAAGGGGACACTGCACTGCCTATTAGATAATTTAGATTCTCACCTGATAGGGAAACATAGAGGAGTTAGTTGCACGTTGACGGGTCACTGCGCTGCCTATTAGATAGCCTAATTAGATTCTCACCTGATAGGGAAACATAGAGGAGTTAGTTGCACGTTGACGGGACACTGCGTGCCTATTAGATAATTAGATTCTCACCTGATAGGGAAAACATAGAGGAGTTAGTTGCACGTTGACGGGACACTGCGCTGCCTATTAGATAACCTAATTAGATTCTCACCTGATAGGGGAAACATAGAGGAGTTAGTTGCACGTTGACGGGACACTGCGCTGCCTATTAGATAATTAGATTCTCACCTGATAGGGAAACATAGAGGAGTTAGTTGCACGTTGACGGGACACTGCGCTGCCTATTAGATAATTAGATTCTCACCTGATAGGGAAACATAGAGGAGTTTAGTTGCACGTTGACGGGACACTGCGCTGCCTATTAGATAACCTAATTAGATTCTCACCTGATAGGGAAACATAGAGGGAGTTAGTTGCACGTTGGACGGGTCACTGCGCTGCCTATTAGATAATTAGATTCTCACCTGATAGGGAAAACATACAGGAGTTAGTTGCACGTTGACGGGACACTGCGCTACCTATTAGATAAATAGATTCTCACCTGATAGGGAAACATAGAGGAGTTAGTTGCACGTTGACGGGACACTGCGCTGCCTATTAGATAATTAGATTTGATTCTCACCTGATAGGGAAACATAGAGGAGTTAGTTGCACGTTGACGGGACACTGCGCTGCCTATTAGATAATTAGATTCTCACCTGATAGGGAAACATAGAAGAGTTAGTTGCAGGTTGACGGGACACTGCGCTGCCTATTAGATAATTAGATTCTCACCTGATAGGGGAAACATAGAGGATGTTAGTTGCACGTTGACGGGGACACTGCGCTGCCTATTAGATAATTAGATTCTCACCATGATAGGGAAACATAGAGGAGTTAGTTGCACGTTGACGGGTCACTGCGCTGCCTATTAGATAATTAGATTTGATTCTCACCTGATTAGGGAAACATAGAGGAGTTAGTTGCACGTTGACGGGACACTGCGCTGCCTATTAGATAATTAGATTCTCACCTGATAGGGGAAACATAGAAGAGTTAGTTGCAGGTTGACGGGACACTGCGCTGCCTATTAGATAATTAGATTCTCACCTGATAGGGAAACATAGAGGAGTTAGTTGCACGTTGACGGGACACTGCGCTGCCTATTAGATAATTAGATTCTCACCTGATAGGGAAACATAGAGGAGTTAGTTGCACGTTGACGGGTCACTGCGCTGCCTATTAGATAATTAGATTCTCACCTGATAGGGAAACATAGAGGAGTTAGTTGCACGTTGACGGGACACTGCGCTGCCTATTAGATAATTAGATTCTCACCTGATAGGGAAACATAGAGGAGTTAGTTGCAGGTTGACGGGACACTGCGTTGCGTATTTGACCTGACACCAACTGTAGCCCTGGCCAATAACACAACTAATTAGTTTACTGTAATAAAATTACTGTCTAAAAACTAAATCAGTTTAGAAATTTACCTAACATTTCAAGAGTGACTGTAGTGAAACGAGCTTTAGTTTTACCATAAGACATCATGTAAAATAGGGCATTAAATTCATTCCATACGCTTGTTTTTGTGCATAGAAGTAATTATTCGTGATATCTCAATTTAAAGGCTCTATTGATACACATTGTAACGCTTTATAGTTTTTGTTATAAAGTTTAATATTAAATATTCAATCAATGGAGTACAAAAATGTTTGATTTTTTTTCAGAATAACTCATAAACTAAAAAATAAAGAGTTTGGCTGTGTAGTAATAAAATTTATTTAAAATGCGATATTCCTCACAATTTACAGTTAATATAAACGGCATAAAAGTGTTTTCAGGTGAAAACCACGACGACTTTGTATCTTCTTAACATAAATAATATTGTTGAATTGTAGGACGAGCAAAAACTGTATACATATTTAATTAGCTACAGTTATATATTTTACTTTCACATTGTTTTACAGCTTCCAAGTGATAATGCAATGTTAGGTGTAATTAATAACACAATAGTTCTGATCAATGAGAAGTGTTCTTAACAGATGTATTTTATACAAAATAGATACATGGTATCATAAAACGTCTCAGATTGATTACGACTTCAGTAGTCAAAAAAATTTTATTTTGTTACCATTGCTCTTTTTCTTTTCTCATATCACTTCTTAATTTATGGTGTGCAACATGATCAACGCTTTTGTTTAAAATGTTCTACCATTTCTTCATGGAAAAGTATTCATTTTAAAAAGTAAAGAATTCCTTATGGTATTTTTGGAAGATTTGTATGTCCTATATTGATTTATAGAAATTAAAAATATACAAATATATTTACACACTTTTTAAGGCACCCCGAAGTTTTTGAGACACTCGGTAGGCTTTCCACTGAATATAGTATGGGTCCGTAATTAAAATTAATAAATATAAAAGAAGATAATGTTAGAAATAATTTAGTCTTAAAGTATGTTAAGAAGCCTCACGTGGAAATGATAGAAATTATAAATAGTATGCCTCTAAGAATAAGTCGAATAATACGATACTGGTATATGCAGCTCAGGTAGGCGAGCTGATAAGGTCGTGTACCGTAGGGCCTCCGTTCTAGTGAAGCTGTGCGTGTATCGACGCGTGATTTTATGATAGTTCACAGAGTACATTTCATTAAATATGTCGAATTTCTGTGACGTCTGCAAGGAAGAGTATGCGAACGACGGGACTTTAATTAAGTGCAAAGGGCCAAGGCACACCGCTGTTTGTTCATCACAGTGCAGTTCCAGACGAGAGTGCTGAAGGAAACCTGGATCCGGAAATACAATGACAGCAAGGGACTAACCGCTAATTAGGTAAACCGTATCGTGAAGGACGTTGGAAGGCGCTGGGTGTGGAGCTGACAGAGGGCCAAGGCACACCGCTGTTTGTCCGTCACAGTGCAGGTCCAGACGAGAGTGCTGAAGGAAACCTGGATCCGGAAATACAATGACAGCAAGGGACTAACCGCTAATTAGGTAAACCGTATCGTGAAGGACGTTGGAAGGCGCTGGGTGTGGAGCTGACAGAGGGCCAAGGCACACCGCTGTTTGTCCGTCACAGTGCAGTTCCAGACGAGAGTGCTGAAGGAAACCTGGATCCGGAAATACAATGACAGCAAGGGACTAACCGCTAATTAGGTAAACCGTATCGTGAAGGACGTTGGAAGGCGCTGGGTGTGGAGCTGACAGAGGGCCAAGGCACACCGCTATTTGTCCGTCACAGTGCAGGTCCAGACGAGAGTGCTGAAGGAAACCTGGATCCGGAAATACAATGACAGCAAGGGACTAACCGCTAATTAGGTAAACCGTATCGTGAAGGACGTTGGAAGGCGCTGGGTGTGGAGCTGACAGAGGGCCAAGGCACACCGCTGTTTGTCCATCACAGTGCAGGTCCAGACGAGAGTGCTGAAGGAAACCTGGATCCGGAAATACAATGACAGCAAGGGACTAACCGCTAATTAGGTAAACCGTTATCGTGAAGGACGTTGGAAGGCGCTGGGTGTGGAGCTGACAGAGGGCCAAGGCACACCGCTGTTTGTACGTCACAGTGCAGGTCCAGACGAGAGTGCTGAAGGAAACCTGGATCCGGAAAATACAATGACAGCAAGGGACTAACCGCTAATTAGGTAAACCGTATCGTGAAGGACGTTGGAAGGCGCTGGGTGTGGAGCTGACAGAGGGCCAAGGCACACCGCTATTTGTCCGTCACAGTGCAGGTCCAGACGAGAGTGCTGAAGGAAACCTGGATCCGGAAATACAATGACAGCAAGGGACTAACCGCTAATTAGGTAAACCGTATCGTGAAGGACGTTGGAAGGCGCTGGGTGTGGAGCTGACAGAGGGCCAAGGCACACCGCTGTTTGTCCGTCACAGTGCAGGTCCAGACGAGAGTGCTGAAGGAAACCTGGATCCGGAAAATGCAATGACAGCAAGGGGACTAACCGTTAATTAGGTAAACCGTATGTTTCCCGAATCATAGAGTGTATCTGAATTAAACAAAAATACAAATCCATTGGCTATACACGTGCATGGCGCCGGGATGGAAAGTTCTTTGCAAAATTCTGATGGCCAAAATTTTCTAAAAATAAAAACCTACGATGATGAATAACTTAAGTTACTGGTAAAAACATGTACTAGTAGCTCTGTTGTTGTCCTTATTTTTAAAATGGTAATTATTTTTATTTAAGTATAATTTTTATTTCTAAACAGGTGTTTTAGTTAATAATGTAAGTCTTTTTGAAACCCTGGATACTACATTTTTTGATAATGTTCGGAATGTCGGATTAGATTTATTATATTGCAATATTCGAAGCCTGATACTGAACTTTGAAAATTTTTTGTTAGAACTCAATCAAATTAAGCAAACTCTGTCCTTTATCGTACTGAGTGAAATTTAGACAGGCACTTCTGAAATTGATTTGTATAACTTTCCTGAATATAAATCACTTGCTCACTCTAATGACAATTACAGAACTGGAGGTGTAATGTGTTAGTTTAAAATCGGAAGTTATTACACAACTAAACCTAAGTATGAGAACAGCTGATAGTCCGGTGCTAGATATTAAAATTAAGAACAGTAGTTTTAAGTTATTTTCTATATATAGATTACTAGTATTCGGCGAGAACTAATTTATTAGTGAGTTGGCTGATTTGTTAGCTCTGATTAATGGGCCTATAATATTCATCGGAGATGTGAATATAAATTTGTCCAAAGATAACCAAGTAGTAATAGGTTATAATAAGGTAACGATTAACAACGGTGTCTTATCCTTTTTAAATATACCTACTAGAACTAGTGTTAACTCGCAAACTTGTATCGATCATATTTTTATTAGAAATAGAGTTTTAGTTTTAGTACAGAAAGTGATGAAGGAAGTACAAAAAAGTGGTGAATTCAAAATGGATTATAATTTAGTTAAGAAGAAATTAGCTTTAGTGAGTTGGTCTGATTGTTTATCAACAGATCGTGTTAATAAAAGCTATAATATTGTTCATACAATTTTATCAGATATAGTAAGCGTATGTAGTTGTATTAATGTAAAGGGAAAATTGAATAAAGCTAAAACGGATTAGTCCATGGATAACTAAAGACCTCTTAAATAAAATTAACACTAGGGAAACACTTCATAGTTATGAGGAAAGACCTTATGATAATGTTTTTTTAGAAATTATTCCCATAGATATTGTTAAAAAACTTAAAAATGAAATATTTACTGAAAATAAACAACTCTTTGACAAATAGACTGATTAACTGTAGCAATGACATTTATCAACAAAGGAAGGTTGTAAATTAAATTACAGGTAGAAGCAGGAGGAACCAATATGTAGGTAAGATTACGCTGCATGGCGAGGAGATGGTTGCTCCTCGTGAGCCACCTACATGATTAAAAACCAGAAACCTCGGAGACAAAGAGTGGGGGCAGAGCCGTGCAGTAGGCCTACCGACTTAACTCCGAATATGTGGCTGATCAACTACCTCAGTTCGGCACGGTTCTGATTAATATTATCTATTACGAATTAATGAGACGTTTTATATCCGAAAATATGTAAAAAAAACATTGAAATTATATGGAACGTATACTGCAATAATGTTTATTCAGTTAACTATAATAGGTTTATATCCGTAAATATGTAAAAAAAACATTGAAATTATATGGAACGTATACTGCAATAATGTTTATTCAGTTAACTATAATAGGTTTATATCCGAAAATATGTAAAAAAACATTGAAATTATATGGAAACGTGTACTGCAATAATGTTTATTCAGTTAACTATAATAGGTTTATATCCGAACAGATATGAAAAGCATAGAAAATTATTTAGAGCTTATACTACTTTAATACTTATTCAAGTAGATGTGTTAAGAACTAGAAACAAAGTGGATTAAACAAAAAAACTTGTGGGCAAATGTTCAACAAAAACATAAATATAGAAAAATTATGGATCCAATCACTACTACCTTACTTAAATACTTTTGTACATGCATGAATGATTACAATATAATATAAGTAAGCAAATTAAAAAAGTAAAATTAGCTTGAGAATACACTTTTTAAACAAACGAATTTCTGAATGTTCCGAGTAGGGCTCTTTTTAACCTCCTGGATGTTTAATCCACCCTCGAAGTTTTTCTAGCTTCGCCACTGTATGTAACGAGGTTACTTTGTTATATTAGACTTCCACTTAGGTCTTGTTGGGTCTTTCGATACTTCGTTGTATTGGTTTATTTGTATGTAGACAAGAATAATTTCCTGTCATTAATTACGTTGTTTAATCAAGGTTTAATGAAATCTATATAATTGTGCTGCATCCTACAACATCCATCTTGAAAATGTAGTTTAAATATATGTAGGCCTATTCTATACCAAACTACTGAAAGATGTTTAAATCAGAGTATAAGGTAAAAACACAGTGGTACATTAGGTTGGCCAGGCACTGAACTAAATTAAATCCAGAAGATTACGAGCCAGAACGCGTGGAACTGCTCATACCATTATTCCAATACACGGGTTCTCTGTAGTTGGCAGGAGGGCCCTTCGCCTTCCATCTCCCTTTCTCTCCGAGGTTTCTGATCAGCCCATGTGGGTGGCCCACGAGGAGCGGAGCTCGTGATGGTTGTTGCGAGGCCGGTAGCAGAGCTTATCAACAATTATCTTATCAGTAGTCAAACAGCTGTTACCGACACCGCTGCCCGGCCCTGCCTGCACACATTCGTTCTTCTTATTGCCAGTGACGGATGAGCAAATAATTAAAATTTTCCACCAATTAAAAAATAAGAAATCATTAGGTTTTGATAAATTTTCAACGTTATTAATAAAAAATATTGCTCATCTGACTGCACTTATCATGGCTTTTATAATTAACTTATTTTTCATTACTGGAAAATTTCCTGATAAGCTTAAATATAGTATAATCATTCCTATTCAAAAGAAATGAAATTCACTTCACATAAATAATATAAGAGCAATTAGCACACGAATTTATTGACACAATTGGAAACTGCGGGTATAAGGGGTGTGGCGCAGGAGGAGTCCAGAGTCTTGCAAGTGAGGGTGGTTGATTAGTTGAGCGCTACTAGGAGTGCCGCAAGGCTCAGTTTTATCAGCAACTTTGTTTGTAATTTTCATTAACGACTTTGTACAATAACATTGTAATGGTCATCAAAGCTACTTCGCCGATGACCTTGCTTTTATGTATTCAAATATAACTGTTGACAAGCTGAGAGCAGAAATAACTCAGGATCTTGCTTGCCGTGCTAAGAGTCTGGTGTGTGAAAAGGACAAAATAAGAATAAACGTCAAAAAGGCCAAATACTTAATTTTTTGGTTTAAAAGTTTTGATTTCCAGAGCTTGC
This sequence comes from Homalodisca vitripennis, assembly GCF_021130785.1. Taxonomy (NCBI): domain Eukaryota; kingdom Metazoa; phylum Arthropoda; class Insecta; order Hemiptera; family Cicadellidae; genus Homalodisca; species Homalodisca vitripennis. The sequence continues at coordinate 25,753 of NW_025782397.1, read as the reverse complement.
TTAAGTATTAAAAATTGGGCTTACATTTTAATTGTAGTTGTGAACAAATAAAAAAGTTAGGCCTAGTGGTTTCAAATATTTAGAATAATTTTAGATGAAAAGTTAAGTTGGGAACAGCACACTTTGCACAATAAAATAAAATTCTATATAAGATCATTTTACTATTTCAAAAACTTTTGTAATCATAATTTACTAAAATGTCTATATTTTGCTTTAATACATTCACGTTTGCAATATGGTATTTCATGCTGAGGAGGTACTTTCAGAACCTTTATAAGTCGGCTAGGAACAACTCTCAAAATTGCTTTTTAAGAATTATTCTAAAGCAGCCCAAAGAGTAAGCTCGTTTCTACTCTTTATGCAAATGAAAATATTACCAATACATCATCTATATGTCTATAAAGTTCTTCAATTATTTTACCGTAGAAGTGGGAATACAGGAACAGAACATCTACTGTATAGAACTAGAAGCACACAACAGAACACTTTCGGTGTACCTAAGGCAAACAAATTTTCAGTATGTAAGACCTACAGTTTTCAATAGTTTACCGGCTTTGAAATAAAGAAATGTGATGTCAATACACAACTGCAACAATTGCAACCAGTTGTTTCAAAGTTACTTGTAAGTTGGTTGTACGAGTTATTTTGTCCTTAGTGACACGAGAGGAGTAAGACAAGTAGTAGTATTGTAAGAGACATTATTGTTTACCATTTTACTGTAATTTTTATAAATAGTTAGTTTGGACACAATGGTAATACTATACTGTTTCTTTAAGAGTAGTATTGTTAGTTGTAAGATGAGTATCTAGTATTAGAACTTCAATATGTAATTTTGTCTTACTGTCCTGTAGACACTTTGTAGTTCGGCACAATTGTAAATAGTTAGTTTGGACACAATGGTAATACATTACTGTTTCTTTAAGAGTAGTATTGTTAGTTGTAAGATGAGTATCTAGTATTAGAACTTCAATATGTAATTTTTGTCTTACTGTCCTGTAGACACTTTGTAGTTCGGCACAATTGTAAATAGTTAGTTTGGACACAATGGTAATACATTACTGTTTCTTTAAGAGTAGTATTGTTAGTTGTAAGATGAGTATCTAGTATTAGAACTTCAATATGTAATTTTGTCTTACTGTCCTGTAGACACTTTGTAGTTCGGCACAATTGTAAATAGTTAGTTTGGACACAATGGTAATACATTACTGTTTCTTTAAGAGTAGTATTGTTAGTTGTAAGATGAGTATCTAGTATTAGAAACTTCAATATGTAATTTTGTCTTACTGTCCTGTAGACACTTTGTAGTTCGGCACAATTGTAAATAGTTAGTTTGGACACAATGGTAATACATTACTGTTTCTTTAAGAGTAGTATTGTTAGTTGTAAGATGAGTATCTAGTATTAGAACTTCAATATGTAATTTTGTCTTACTGTCCTGTAGACACTTTGTAGTTCGGCACAATTGTAAATAGTTAGTTTGGACACAATGGTAATACATTACTGTTTCTTTAAGAGTAGTATTGTTAGTTGTAAGATGAGTATCTAGTATTAGAACTTCAATATGTAATTTTGTCTTACTGTCCTGTAGACACTTTGTAGTTCGGCACAATTGTAAATAGTTAGTTTGGACACAATGGTAATACATTACTGTTTCTTTAAGAGTAGTATTGTTAGTTGTAAGATGAGTATCTAGTATTAGAACTTCAATATGTAATTTTGTCTTACTGTCCTGTAGACACTTTGTAGTTCGGCACAATTGTAAATAGTTAGTTTGGACACAATGGTAATACATTACTGTTTCTTTAAGAGTAGTATTGTTAGTTGTAAGATGAGTATCTAGTATTAGAACTTCAATATGTAATTTTGTCTTACTGTCCTGTAGACACTTTGTAGTTCGGCACAATTGTAAATAGTTAGTTTGGACACAATGGTAATACATTACTGTTTTCTTTAAGAGTAGTATTGTTAGTTGTAAGATGAGTATCTAGTATTAGAACTTCAATATGTAATTTTGTCTTACTGTCCTGTAGACACTTTGTAGTTCGGCACAATTGTAAATAGTTAGTTTGGACACAATGGTAATACATTACTGTTTCTTTAAGAGTAGTATTGTTAGTTGTAAGATGAGTATCTAGTATTAGAACTTCAATATGTAATTTTGTCTTACTGTCCTGTAGACACTTTGTAGTTCGGCACAATTGTAAATAGTTAGTTTGGACACAATGGTAATACATTACTGTTTCTTTAAGAGTAGTATTGTTAGTTGTAAGATGAGTATCTAGTATTAGAACTTCAATATGTAATTTTGTCTTACTGTCCTGTAGACACTTTGTAGTTCGGCACAATTGTAAATAGTTAGTTTGGACACAATGGTAATACATTACTGTTTCTTTAAGAGTAGTATTGTTAGTTGTAAGATGAGTATCTAGTATTAGAACTTCAATATGTAATTTTGTCTTACTGTCCTGTAGACACTTTGTAGTTCGGCACAATTGTAAATAGTTAGTTTGGACACAATGGTAATACATTACTGTTTCTTTAAGAGTAGTATTGTTAGTTGTAAGATGAGTATCTAGTATTAGAACTTCAATATGTAATTTTGTCTTACTGTCCTGTAGACACTTTGTAGTTCGGCACAATTGTAAATAGTTAGTTTGGACACAATGGTAATACATTACTGTTTCTTTAAGAGTAGTATTGTTAGTTGTAAGATGAGTATCTAGTATTAGAACTTCAATATGTAATTTTGTCTTACTGTCCTGTAGACACTTTGTAGTTCGGCACAATTGTAAATAGTTAGTTTGGACACAATGGTAATACATTACTGTTTCTTTAAGAGTAGTATTGTTAGTTGTAAGATGAGTATCTAGTATTAGAACTTCAATATGTAATTTTGTCTTACTGTCCTGTAGACACTTTGTAGTTCGGCACAATTGTAAATAGTTAGTTTGGACACAATGGTAATACATTACTGTTTCTTTAAGAGTAGTATTGTTAGTTGTAAGATGAGTATCTAGTATTAGAACTTCAATATGTAATTTTGTCTTACTGTCCTGTAGACACTTTGTAGTTCGGCACAATTGTAAATAGTTAGTTTGGACACAATGGTAATACATTACTGTTTCTTTAAGAGTAGTATTGTTAGTTGTAAGATGAGTATCTAGTATTAGAACTTCAATATGTAATTTTGTCTTACTGTCCTGTAGACACTTTGTAGTTCGGCACAATTGTAAATAGTTAGTTTGGACACAATGGTAATACATTACTGTTTCTTTAAGAGTAGTATTGTTAGTTGTAAGATGAGTATCTAGTATTAGAACTTCAATATGTAATTTTGTCTTACTGTCCTGTAGACACTTTGTAGTTCGGCACAATTGTAAATAGTTAGTTTGGACACAATGGTAATACATTACTGTTTCTTTAAGAGTAGTATTGTTAGTTGTAAGATGAGTATCTAGTATTAGAACTTCAATATGTAATTTTGTCTTACTGTCCTGTAGACACTTTGTAGTTCGGCACAATTGTAAATAATTAGTTTGGACACAATGGTAATACATTACTGTTTCTTTAAGAGTAGTATTGTTAGTTGTAAGATGAGTATCTAGTATTAGAACTTCAATATGTAATTTTGTCTTACTGTCCTGTAGACACTTTGTAGTTCGGCACAATTGTAAATAGTTAGTTTGGACACAATGGTAATACATTACTGTTTCTTTAAGAGTAGTATTGTTAGTTGTAAGATGAGTATCTAGTATTAGAACTTCAATATGTAATTTTGTCTTTCTGTCCTGTAGACACTTTGTAGTTCGGCACAATTGTAAATAGTTAGTTTGGACACAATGGTAATACATTACTGTTTTCTTTAAGAGTAGTATTGTTAGTTGTAAGATGAGTGTCTAGTACTAGAACTTCAATATGTAATTTTGTCTTACTGTCCTGTAGACACTTTGTAGTTCGGCACAATTGTAAATAGTTAGTTTGGACACAATGGTAATACATTACTGTTTCTTTAAGAGTAGTATTGTTAGTTGTAAGATGAGTATCTAGTATTAGAACTTCAATATGTAATTTTGTCTTACTGTCCTGTAGACACTTTGTAGTTCGGCACAATTGTAAATAATTAGTTTGGACACAATGGTAATACATTACTGTTTCTTTAAGAGTAGTATTGTTAGTTGTAAGATGAGTATCTAGTATTAGAACTTCAATATGTAATTTTGTCTTACTGTCCTGTAGACACTTTGTAGTTCGGCACAATTGTAAATAGTTAGTTTGGACACAATGGTAATACATTACTGTTTCTTTAAGAGTAGTATTGTTAGTTGTAAGATGAGTATCTAGTATTAGAACTTCAATGTGTAATTTTGTCTTACTGTCCTGTAGACACTTTGTAGTTCGGCACAAGTGTAATTTAAGCGATGGACTGGACTCTCCTGGTTTACACTATTTGTAAACGTAACCAGGGAGAATTTCCTCAGAGTAATAATATGTTATCAAATTTTAAATATTGGAAGGAATAAATATTTTATTCATATTCTACTCTTACATTCAAATAGTTCATTTCATTAGCATAATAGTGTTTGTGAATAAAAAGTGTTTTGAACATAATTTAATTTCTTTGCTTCTAACATGTTATGTTTTATAGGTGTAAAATGTTTATTTAATTATTAGTATTTTTGTTATTTTTATATTTTTCTTTACCTTTAGAAGAGGAATATTTTTAACTTGACGTTTGTTGCCAAGAGGCTCAAGCTCAAGTCCAGCTAGCTTCCAGGGAACTGGTATACTGGTAAAGGGTTTAGCTACGAGAACGATACCTTAGGTTAGCTATGAGCTGAATCGTGCCTGTGTAAATTCCAACGACTTGATATTATGCAACTATATGAGGCGTGTTCATAACATATATCTATTACTTTCTCTTTGACAACTTATTATGAGAGCACAAATTCTGAACACTTTGCTATCATTCTCGTGATAGTTCATCTTGGTATAACACACACAATTTATCATTCGTGTGTACAGATGATCATTTAATATTTACTTGGTAAAAACTGCTGTCGTCAAATACGTTACAAAGGCATATACACTTCTGTTTATTTCAATACAGATTAATGGGTGAAAGTAAAACACTGTAAATGTTTTGAAAAGCTGAAAAAGTTAAATATATCAAGGAATAAAAGATAAGATCAATGACACATGCATTCCCATTAATTCCATCAGGAATTCTTTGTTGTACTTTACTTCAAACCCATTCACAGTGAATTATCTTTCTCTTGTTCCTAGTATGAAACTAATGTGCGTAACAGTGTTTGAGTACTGAGTGTGGGAAATAACCGAATATACAGACAGTGTGTTGGAAAGTATGCAATGGATGATATGCTTTGAGTTATGACATTGAAGTTCTGCATGTAACCGATTCTTTAAATACGGAAATATTAATTAAAAAACTAGAGTATGTTGGTGTTAAAGGTAAGAGCCTCAGTTGGGTCAAAAACTATCTTTCTAACAGACAGCAGGTAGTGTCAATAAATGGAGCTGAAAGTGATCTAAAGAATATTAATTTTGGAGTTATTCAAGGAAATACCTTAGGACCTATTTTGTTTTTAATTTATATAAATAAGTTAAGTAAAGTTGAAATATATAACTGTAGTATGTACTTATATGCTGATGATACAGCGCTAGTTTTTGAAGGGAATAACTGGGATGAAACTTATCAAAATGCAGAGAGAGGACTTCGCGTTGTCAAACAATGGTTTGATCAAAACCGTCTGACTGTTAATGTGTCAAAAACTAAACACATGGCTGTTTCTCTTCGGGCTGTCAGTGACCCAGTGGATATGGTCTTAACACTACCATTATTGTGTCAGCCAATAGAAACGGTAAGTGATTATAAATATTTAGGCGTTATTTTTGACAATAGGCTAAGTTGGGCGAGACACGTCCGATATATTAATAGCAGGTTGCGCAAGTGTATTTTTATGTTCTCTAACTTATCTCGTGTTCTCAATTTTGCCCAAATTAAAACTGTTTATTATGCTTACGTACAATCGATTATGCAATACGGAATAATTTCATGGGGAGGGGCCTTTCTTTCAAAAATTCAACCAATTCAAATAACTCAAAAATCTATAATTAAAGCCGCGTTAAAGAAACTAATACGAAACTCTTCAGGTTTGTTGTACTCCGAGTTTAAAGAGCTTGATGTCAGACAACTTTACGTAAAACAACTTATGTTGAATGCTTTCAAAAACAATTTTAAGTTTTTAGAATTAGCAAACCATAAGCATTCTACACGTTTTCAAAGATCCATAGGTATATTCACCCCAAAACTTTACAAACCAATCAACACAACGAACGCATATTATACAGCTCATGTTATCTTCCAAAACATTCCTGATGAGCTAAGAAATACAGGAAATATTAGTTTTCAAATGTATAAAATAAAGTGTGCCAATGGCTGGTATAAACAGGACGGGAAAATACTAATGCCATAATTATACCCGTGTACAATTTTTAATAAAAGCTATATTGTTCTTTTTTGATTTTAGTAACATTTGTATTTTATAGTTTTGGTTTGCTTTAACTAACAATATTTCTACAAAGAAACAAAAGTCTTGCATGTATGGGTATTGTGTGTTCACAGTTCAAATACGTTTATTTATTAATAGTGTTTTTTTTTATTATTTTACATGATCCCATGTCACATGGCACGTGTGGGATTCTAAAAATATAAAATATAATACAGCCATTATAAAATGTAATACATCAAATTAGCCATACAAATATACTTGCTTCTATACTTATGGTTTTTATGAAATACAACATTTAGAACAGAGAGATCAGGGAAAGAATAAATAGAAAATCCTATTCATAACAAATTAATTTTGGGTTCTTCTTATGCTTAGTTCTAGTGTCTCCTTTTTATAAATCTTAGCAACAAATTGGTGTAGTTATTTTGTTTTTAAAGTCAGTAACTGTTCATATTATGTCTAGGAAAGTTTATGACTACACCTAGTAATTAAAACCATGCAATTGATATTTATTTAGTTTCACATTCTAACATACGTACTGAAACGGCATACAGCCGGATAAACTAGTGATTTAGCTAGCCTCTTTAAACAGCTGCACTTAAAAACTTTCCTATCGAAACATAATTGTAGTGGTCGATTCTAAAATTGGAGATTTTGTTGTTTATTACAAGAATATTTTATGGTAGATGGCAGTAATGAAACAAAAGAGTGACAGTCGTTAATAACTTACCGACACAGACTAGAAGAACGCGAGTGAACATTGTGTTGTGTGTGGAGACGTTTCAGTGTTCTACTTGGCGTCCTTCAGTATTATCTATCTATGCTCGCACACAACACACAACACACAACACTGTGGTGAACTACTTACGGCTCAGTATAACCTTCCTTGTGCAAAACACCTCAGTTCTGTTACGTAACGCACTAAACCTGACATAAAACTGAGATCGAGTTGAAATGAGTCTTTGTTGTAAAATCGATTAAACTGGTTCTGTTATCATTACAATAATCGATTGGTACATCATTGAGTTAGAACATTGTGTAACATTTACAAGACCTCGGAAAGAACAATCACGAGGAATAATTAATAATATTCATCAATTAGTTATCACGGTTACCATACACTTTTATCTTTTTCTTCACACAACTAATGTTGATCTGGAGCTTTCAAATAAACATCTTGTATTAAAACTTTATACTTTGTCCACAATTAATAAAGATTTTATATTGATAACATCTTTTTTAGTTAAGAGTAGATACTTTCAAACTTATATTAGAAGCTCAATCATCTCAAATATTGTTGTGTTTATTTAAACAAGTTTTACATAGTAACATTATCCAGGATGTTTTCAGAACTCTTCTTGGATATTTCAGGAGATCGTTTCCATGGTTACAGTAAACTAATTTTTAATTATAGTTTGATTTTACAGTGTTTTTAAGTTTGTTCATAGTGTGTTAGTTATTGTGTGCGTAAGGGCTTTAAAGTAAAATATGTCTTAATAAAAAACACATACATATTTACAAACAGACAGAACACAAAAAAACTTAAAAAATCAAACTATAGTTTAAAATGCGTTTACTAAAGACATAGGAACGATCCCCTCAAATATACAACAAGAGTTCTGAATTAATCTATAATGATAATATTTACGTCAGTAAAAAATCTCACATAAATAAATATATATTTTATCGTATACAGGGTGTCCCTCGAGTAACCCGACAAACTTCTCAGTTGGTTTCCTCTTACCAAAATTATTTTTTTTAAATCGTATAAACATATGCCCGGAAACGCTTTGTTAGCAAACTATGGCTAGCGAAATATTTCGCCTGATTTTCTATGAAAGGACGGAAATAAAGTGAAACTGATATTTTAATTGCTTAAACATAGTTGTTACATTTATTGTATTGTATGAAAAATGAACTGAAAAATGTAATAAAATACGTCCCAGACCTGTAAGATCACCCATCAGACAAAATATGCAAAATTCGGTCTCGAAAAACATGTTTTATTTAGATCTGAAGTACATTAACTTCGTTAAATAGGTAAAAAACACGCAAAACGTTTATAACCTACACTTATAAGTAATATAACTCTGAAGAGAATGATGTACAATAGGCCAATAATAAACAAACAAAAAGTAAAAAAGTTTAATTAAATCAACACATACGAAAAATTAGACAAAAAAGTGCAGTATCTGTTTGTTAAATAAAAGTTCTTCGTAATATCAAAACAATTTTTTTGCTGATCTTTGCTAATCTTTTATTCCAATTTCCATATCTTATAAATGGCGTTCAAAATGGTTTCCTCGATCATTTATGCACAATCTAGTGCGTTTAACGAAATCACGTGTAGCTTTCCTGATAGCATTACGGTCGTTATTACGTGGTTCATAAGAGTTTAAAACTCGGTTCAATAATTCTTCTTTGGAATTAACTGGTTCTGCGTATACAAGTTGCTCTAAATGACCCCAAAGGTAGTAATCCAAGTGATTTAAATCAGGGGACCTAGGAGGCCAACTAATTGGTGCACTTCGACCGATTAATCTGCCTGGAAAACTTATCTGAAAGTGCTCTGTAACATTTTGTAAATAATGTGTCGGTGTGCCATCATGTTGGAATATCATGTAATGTCTTCTTTCAAGTGGCACATCTTCAAGTAGAACCGGCAGTCGATTCTATAAAAAGTATTTGTACACAAGACCAGTAAAAAACGAATGGCCCAATTAAATGGTCCCCAATCATACGTACCACACCAATACATTTATCGAAAATCGAATTTGAAAGTTCGACTCTACAACTGCTTTTGGATTTTCAGTTAACCACCGGTGACTATTTTTCAATGTAGAATTCCGTATGTTGTAAACATTGATTCGTCCGTGAATAAAAGACAACTTACTTTATTTATATTTTCACCCCCGTCAAAATTGTAATCTTAATGCACTGTCACATGGAAGAAAATTTTGAACTCTTTGTAAGTGAGATGGATAAAAGTAGTTTTCTTTCAATGTTCTCTAGACTGTAGTACGAGATATGTTTAATCTATTTGAAAGTCGGTGAGTGTTAAATTGAGGACCACGTTGTATCATGTCAATGATATTATCTTGTTAGCGTACAGGAATTTCTCTCTTATTTTTGCTAGACTTAACTAAACCTTGAGTTTCACAACTGATTCTAATGATTTTCTTGACCTAATTTTAAGAGGGAAATGATAATTAAAAGTGAGATTAAATGTATTAAAAAATGAATTGAAATTATCTTGAATTGTGCAACTTTTGTCTATGTGACGTTCCACAGTTTTTTATTGATTTAAAAAATTGTTAAACATTTTTGTTGAAAAAAAATGCGTTTATATTTAAGTTAATCTGCTTATAATAATTATTATTTTCAGAGTTTTAATTTTGGAAATTATGGAACACAAAGTGCTCTGTGATCTGATATCACCATCTCAACTCAATGTAAAAGTTAATAAGTACATTGTCTGTACTCTGGCAAAATGTGGTGATATCCTAGTTGGTGTTTGAAAGTTAATGTGGAAACCGTAAATATTTTACAAATTTAAAAATATTTCTCTTAGTCTATGCTGGTTACAATTTTTCATAACATCAGTATTAAAATCCTCTATAATATAGATGTGTATTCTTTTAGTAATATTCCTGCAATAACATAATCATCTTTAGGTTAATCACAATTAGGATTTCTATACAAAAGAAATTATAACTGTAGAAACATTTGCGAGCACAACACAAGTTTTTTATTATGGGAACTTGAATCATTGTTCCAGTAGCGTAGCCAGAAATTTCGTTCGGGGGGGGTCCGAAACCGGGGGATCCGGGGACGTTTTTGTGTGTTATTTGCCAATGAATTCACTGGTAAAAGGTAAATACCAAAAACATGGAGCTTTAGTAACTACGCCTTATAGGAAGTGGAAATATGTTATAGGCAAATTAAACTCTCACAGCAACTCTAGTACCACAAATTTTCTTGTATAGCTACAGAAACTTTACGAAGTTCGATTCTGGCCGGGTAGAAGGCACCAAAGTGATAAGAAAGAAAAAGAACACAACAGAGCTTCACTCAAAGCGTATAATTGACTCAACTATATTCTGTAGAGAAAATGAAATACCCCTTCGGGGACATTGGGCCACTGACGGCCGAAAATCCTTTAGAAAAGAAGGGAGATTTTTCGAGCGTTGCTCGGATACAGATCAAACTAACGCAACGGTCGGAAAATGCACCGGAAAAACTCTACTGATTAGAAGTTCGGCCACTTTGGATTTCACTGATTGGGGTATTTATGAATGAGTTATAATGACGATTTTTTGTATCATTACACTGTAGACGAGTATATAATTATCGGAAAAATCACTTTCGGTCGGAAATGAAATACACCTGAAAAACTCTGATGATTAGAACTTCAACTACTTCGGACTTTGGTTATTGAGGTAAACGTGGTATTTTTTATTGAGTTTCTACGATTTTTTTGTTATCATTAAACTGTACTCGACTACCTATATAATTATCGAGAAAAAAAAAACACTTCCGGTCGGTAAATACCGAAGAAAAGCTCTCTACTGATTCGTTTTGACGATTTTGGATTTCACTGGTTGAGTGGTTGAGGTAAAAGTAGTACTTATAATTAATTATGTTAGGACATTGAATTTAGAGATTAATTCAACGCCGACTAATAAATATATAATTATCGAGAAAAAAAAAACAAAAATAATCACTTCCGATCGGAATATACTAAGGAAAATAAAAAAATACCTCAGTCAGTGAAATCCAAAGTAGTCGGAACTTCTTATCAGTAGAGTTTTTCCGGTGTATTATCTGACCGGAAGCGATTTTTCAATTTTTCTTTGATAATTATAAAGATATTAGTCGGCGTTCAATTGATACCTAAAATCAATGTTCTAACATAATTCTAAGTACCACTTTTATCTCAACGACTCAACCAGTGAAATCCAAAATCGTCAAAATCTGAATCAGTAGAGCTTTTCCTCGGTATATTCCGACCGGAGGTAATAATAATAATACTTTTTATTGTGTCAACAATAATAAAAATTGCGTACAATCGTCAAATTAAATTATTTAGAAATCTATATATCTATTTTAAATTTCCCCCATTCATACCCGTTCATACACAGTCCACACTCATTCCTAAGACTGATACATACTTACAGCCATACGTTTTAAAATCTTCTAAATTTTACCACCAGAAATAGAGGATGACCGAATTACTTTAAATTTCATCCCAGCGGCTCATCATAAACTCTTCCACTGAATAAAACACCCTCAACGCCAAAAAGTGTCTCAATCGAGCTTTAAATTTTTTTGGTTCATTCAAATTTTTGATTTCCTCAGGGAGCTTGTTGATCAGCTTAACACCAACCTCGGATGGCAAACGTTTGAATGCGGCTGTTCTGTGCGGATGTAACCGAAGGTTTGTCCCTGCCTCTTGTCCCATATTGATAGACGTCCCTGCCCCGGACGAACTCGCACTTAAATCGGCAGTACAGGGCGACATCGAGGATGTAGAGACAGGGCAAAGTTAGAAATCCAAGCTCCCTAAAGGCATCTCTGCATGAATTTCGGGATTTCAATTTTGAAATGATGCGGACAGCTTTCTTTTGACTTCTAAATACTCGCTCAAATTTGTATTTAGAACAGCTGCCCCATAGCCTCAACTCGTACATTAGATGGGGGTGTACAAGGCCGAAGTAGGCCATTTTTAGTACATCCCGGGAGCAAAATTTGGAAAGGTTCCGTAGAGCATAAATGCCTGAAGAAACCTTTGAGCAGGTACTTTTCAATGTGATTGTCTCAATTCAGACTTCGATTAAGGCACATTCCGAGGAACTTGGTGGAATCAGTTTCCTCTATGAAGACATCGTCCGCCATCACAGCAGCGCGATCCTCAATCTCTCTTTGCCGCAAACAGAAATTTAGTGCATTTGATTTGAAGTTGTTGGTCCTCAGATTTAATTTAGAAAAAAACTGAATACATGAATTCAGTTCTAAAAAGGAAATGATTTCTAATTCATGTTTTGTTGGAGCTTTAATGCAGAGCGTTTGTATCGTCAACATACTGAACCATTTTCCCTCTCAGGAGCGATGAGTTCCGCCTGCTGATGTACACAAGGAACAAGACTGGTCCAAGTATAGATCCCTGTGGGACTCCATAGGAAAAAAGTCGCTAATTTAAAGTGATTTAATTGTTTTTTTCTCGATAATTATATATGTATTAGTCGGCGTTGAATTAATACCTAAAATCACCGTCCTAACATAATCCTAAGTACCACTTTTACCTCAACCACTCAACCAATGAAATCCAAAATTGTCAAAACTTGAATCTGTAGAGAGCTTTTCCTTCGGTATTTACCGACCGGAAGTGATTTTTTCTCGATAATTATATAGGTACGGTGTACAGTTTAATGATAACAAATATCGTCGTTCTAACTCAATCGAAAACCCCACGTTTACCTCAATCATTGAAGTTCAAATTAGTTGAAGTTCTAATCAGTAGAGTTTTCAAGTGTATTTTCCGTCCGAAAGTGATTTTTTTCAATAATTATATACACGTTTACAGTTTAATGACACCTAAAATCAACGTCGTAACTTAATTCTAAGCAGTCACTTTACGTCTCCACGACGAATTTGAACGAAGTGGTCGCTAATTTAAACTGTTCGTCGTGTTGGTCAACGGTCACTTCAATCAGTGAAATCAATCAATTTAATGTTTGTAGACAAGAGTAATGATAACTGTCCTTCTTTCTCCTGCTCCATGCTTTATTTTTTAATATGTCTTAAAATTTCGGGGGGGGGTCCGGACCCCCTGGACCCCCCCCCCTTCGCTACGCCACTGCATTGTTCTGTTGTAAACTAATATTTCACTTCACTTGATTACGATACATGACCATCCTCTAATTCCAACTGCCCTGCAAAAAGTAAACACAACAAAGAAGACAGGAATCTTTTTTAAAATTACTATTTGACTATTTTTAGCCAGTGCTCATTAATTGCAATTATTGATATATTTTAGGTTAACAATTAATTCTAAATTCATAAACATTTTTACTAGTCTTCCCTATACAGGGTGACCATTAAGTCTTAGGACGACTTTATAGCTTTTAAACGACAAGAGATATCACAACCAAATTCGGTTTACCGTTACTGGAAATTGTAAGCTACTTTTCTGTGTACATGGTGGTCGGATTTCACCTTTGGGGGACGGCCCGTCGGGGGTTATAACAAAATCTTTAATGACAGCCTATGTTGAGTTGTACATCATTTTAAATGTCTACTTGCACATGCCAGGTCTCAGGCACAATATTATTGTTATAAAAGTAAGGTTACCACAAATTCACACATTTCCAACAGAAACACATCATTTAATTTGCATACTAAAACACGAAGCAAGAACAGAAATTATGTCGAAAATCAAAAGGTCAAAACCAAAGTACCAACACAGAAAACTCACAACATGACCAAAATGTCTTATAGTAATTGTACAGATACTCCTAAAATTAAAAATTCAAGACGCAAAGTAGTGGTAGTTGGCGACAGTCATGTAAGGAGACCTGGCATGGTTGTTACAACCATTGTTACCTCAGCATAATGTCATGGTTCAATGTTACCCTGGAGCTCCATTGGAGTATGTTTTGGAGTCTCTTGTCTTGATGCGTGAGGATTTGGGAGCGCAGGACACTGTGATTGTAATGGGTGGAACCAATAACACTAGCTCTGACCACTGCTCACGTGTAAATGAAAAACTTGTTTTATATAATTAACAACTTCAGTGTGTAAAAAAATTGTTTTGAACTGAGATAGATACCGTTGCTGATTTGGTGCCACTATGCCAAAACGGTTCGAAACAAACACTAAAAACTATTATGCACACCCCGGCCTCGCCTCCGCAAGTTACAAACACCCCAATCAAATCAAACTGCTTGTAATGAATTTAGGGAGCACGATGAAATCAAAGCTTGTAATGGCACTTTTTTTCTCTTGCAACTCAAAACCAGAGTAACCGTTTTTGATTTTCACAACATCTTCTAGAGAAAAATCATTACGTAAGGAGCGGTCAGCACCTGAATTTATCTGGTAAGAGATTGTTGTGTACGCATTTGTATGCTCTGTTGTCTCATTATACAAAGTTCTCTCGAGCTGACGAGCATCACTCACCAGCCTCTTTTTTATAGAATCAGACACCTTTTCTAATAATTGTAGTAAGAAGTCTATAACCTTGTTGCATCAAAATGTACGAATCTGTTGCCTCAAAAAAATTGGGCCCATTGAAGCCATTCTCCACAGTAAAGATGTAGATATAGCTTGTTTAAACAGAGCATTGGCTAACCCCCGACAAGCGGAGTAGTTTGAATATACAGGGGTACTGGGTTGCTGATATTTACTGTAGACCTAACCTCGCTAGAGGTGGTGTTTGTACACTTGTCAGTAACAGATTCCCTCATCTCGTCTCAGACCGCCAGGTTATCTCTCACCTCAACTACGAGAAGCACTTTGAGTCCTCTGTTGTTGTTGTCCATGTTCTGAATTTGACATTACTGTCACTTTACAGATCTCCAGATGGCGACTGTGACGTTTTCATTGAGAGACTGGAGGAGGCTCTCAGAATACTTATGAAAAGCAACAGGAATATTATCATATGAAATGAAATGAAATGAAATGAAAAATGTCTTTATTAGAGGCGAAGTTAGTGGACTATAAAGTCCTCTCTACCACTTAACCTCGTAAAAAATTAAACTAACATACATTATACATGTATAACTAAAAATAAATCTATTTATTTACCTTATACATTAAAAAGAATCTTAGCTTTAAAATAATAAAAAACAACAACATCTATAATTAATGTAACTTTATAAATATTTACAAAACTATAATAAGACATACACGCATGCATTCATTCAACTTGCATTCAGTTGCCTTAAGTAACACATTCCAAAGCCGCCAACCGCTATACCCCCTGAGCCCCCCAGCATCAAGGCCCTGACCTCCGCCCCAAAGCGAGCGCGCGCTTATCAATGGCTCTGATGTTTATAGGTAAGGCATTCCCACAATCGGCAGGCAGAAACTGTAAACGACTTACTAAAGGTAGTTGTTCGATGAATTGGTATAGATAATAAGGATGTACCCCTCCTTGTACTTCGTTCACTTATTTCAGACATAAATTGAAAGTTGTTTGAAAGATAACTGGGACAATTTGTATTTAAAAGAGCGTGCAACAGAATGAGTTGAGTGATAGTTCTCGAAGATCTTGTAATTTTAATATAGATAATTGTTTGAAGAAGGGCGTTACGTGATCATCACGTCTGAGATTAAAAATGAACCTAATGCAAAAGTTCTGAGCACGCTGGAGTTTATTTGAAAGCTCCACAGGTCATGTCATTAATGACTATGTCACAGTAGTTGAAGTGAGGCAGTACAAGAGTCTTTATCAGCATTATTTTTAACCTGGTGTGGTAGATATGAAGCCAGCCGCTTGAGGCTGTGAAACACCGGCAAAGACCCTATTACATATCAAAGAAGCCTGTTCAGTCCATCTTAAGTGTTTGTCAATAATAAGTCCTAGATTCTTTACTTTCTCAGAGTATTCTAGATCTTGGTCATTTAGTTTTAATTTGGGAGCCGTAGTAAAGTCAATTTTACGAACAAGCTTTGAATGACCTATCATAATACACTGAGTTTTGTCTACGTTTAATTTTAGTCCATGTTTCCAAGTCCAGTGAGTAACAGCGTCAATATCGGAATTCATGAGAGTCACACAAGTTTGTATGTCCCTTATAGAAAAGTGGCGGTATATTTTGTAAGTCATCTGCATATAAGTGAAAATTGGAATGAGTAATTTGAGTAGTAATGTCATTGATGTACAGTGAAAATAAAAGTGGCCCCAGGACTGAACCCTGCGGAACTCCACGAGTGACTGGTCTCCATCTCGACTGACTTCTCACCCGACCTGACACACTGCGTCGTCCCCGAAAGATAAGACTCAACCCACTTGACACTACCATCAGAGAAACCATCCTTCCTAATGTTTGATGAGGAGAAGGGGATAATAGACACAGTCCAAAAGCCTTTGAAAAGTCGAAAAGGGTTAAAAATGGTTTACCTGACTCTTATCAATTCCAAGGCGTATATCATCAACTATTTTTAGAAGTGCAAGTAGTAGTGCTGTGGTTGGAGCGAAAACCAGATTGAAAATTTGATAAAATGTTATTACTTTTCAAGGTATATTGAAAATTGCTGATGAACAATCCGCTCCAAAACACTTTGATAAAGCAGGGAGTATACTTATTGGCCTGAATTTGTGAAGGATTTTGTTGGAGAGGAACATTTCTGAAAGTGGGCGAACTAAAGCAGACTTCCATGTCAATGGGAAACATTGAAGTAGCCAGAGATTTTATTGAAAATAGCAGTGATAGTTGGAAGAGTAACTGGAAGAGTTATCTTTTATTAACCTTATAGGAATGCCATCGGCCCCGACTGCGTTACTGGACATCCTTATAATAGACTTTAAACACATCTGTCTCTGTTACCGGAGTGAAAAGAGAACTGAAAACTCAGGTTTATCAAAAGTAGCACCTTCGAGCTCGGAGACATACTCCTGAGCCCCAGACTGATCAACAGGAATCTCAACAAAGAAGTTGTTGATATCATCGAGATTAAGGGAAACCGGGGAGTAAGTGTTAGGCTTGCCAACTCCAAGATCTTTCAGTTTTGACCATAAAATTCTGCTAGATTGTTTTTTAGACAGGGAAGAGTAGTAAAACCTGATCTTGGCATTTCTAATTTGGTTGTTGCACATTGTTCCTTAATTTTTTATATACAGCCCAGTCATCACGTAACTTGGATCGCTTAGCCTTAAGGAAAGCTCTATCTCTTTGCTTCTGAAGGTGTCGAATAAATTCTGAGATCCATGGGGCAGGCTGTTTAGTTACTCTTTTTGAAAACAAAATGGAGCGTGTTTATCAAGAAGGGCCATTCATTAATGAATTAAAATTTTGATACCATAATGTCCACATTATCAGCCGATGTGACCTCATGCCATGGAGTTATAGAAGCATCGATAAGCAGGGAATAAAGATTGATATTTTTGTAGTTTCTATAAAACATAACTTTTTGGTTCGATCTTGGGAGTTCTTAGTTTATAAGCAAGAAAAATAAGGTCATGTTTGGAAAGGCCAGGAGCAGGAAGTTGCCCGTGGTGCGCAACCAGGGTTTGGTCACAGACAGCAATGATATCAAGCCAGGTGTCGGCAGTCTCAGTGTGGTGAGTGGCTTGCAGAGGAAGTAGGGTCATGTTACACGAGTAAAACATATTAGTTAAAAAAGTTTGGTCATAAGTAATTGGTCCAAGTAAATCAGTATTAAAATCTCCCATCACAATAACATGACTGTAGTGAGCCAAAAAACCCAGAAGATCATGTTCAAACTCAGCCATGTAGCCCAGGTGAGGAGCTCTGTAACAAACAGCAATTAAAATGTGTTGTTTCATTAACACAGACGTCCCAGAAACATGTTATTCTGGTCCGTCCATCTCTGGATGTATCGGATGATAGCAGGACAGAGACAAGGAAGTGTGAACCTGACGTACACAGCTACCCCCGCCACCACACCTTTGTGCAGGCGATCATTTTCTGTACAGGTTAAAACCTGGAAGCTCGACACTTCTGTCACTTTAAAGTGAGGTTTCAGCCAGGTTTCTGAAATTAGAATAATGTACAACAGGAGATGGTTGAAACATGGAACGAAATTCATCAATGTGGCCATAAAGAGATTGTGCATTGACATGAGCTGCCTTTAAGAAGTTTGAGAAAGGAGTGAGAGATTGGCAGAGAAGATCTGGGAGGGCTGACGGAAGCACGCGCTGGCTCGGGGCAGCACCGTCAGACAGCCAGCACACCACAACACGCCGCGAGGCCCCGCGGGCCGCGACGACCGACAGACCGTGGCTGCCGTCCACTGCAGACAACCCTTTCATGCAACACACACACACATTTTCCAACTTCACCGTGTAGTTTTTTATGCGGAGATTTTAATATTCATTTTTTGGGAAGTAACTGACAAGAAATTTGTTCAACTATTAGATGTTCTCAATAGGTTTTTCACTGAAAATTCTTATTCGAGGAGTGGACACGTCCTTGCTCTTCTGGTGGCTCGTGCATTGATAACGTCTTGACTAACATTGAGGTCGATCAGGTCTCAGCCGAAATACTCCCTACAGCCTTATCGGACCACGAAGCCCAGTTGTTCTCCGTCTCAGACACCTCTGGTTCGACTGGTAGCGGGCCCGAAGATGGTAAAAGCGAGAAGGTTCTCCTCAATAAATGTTGATAGATTTTATAGTCTTTTGCAACAGGTTAAACTGGAACAAACATGTATTCAATGATGATGGGGAGGATATTGAGGTCCAATTTTCTTCTTTTATGGATGTTCTTGTACATATCTTTTAATTTAGCATTTTCCCCTTGTCACCACTCGCAAGGCCGAACGTAGAGTACGTCCTAAATGGCTCACTGTTGGGGTCGTCAGAGCGAGGGAGAGGCGTTGAAGGATTCTATTATTTGCTCCAGCGCGATTATCCATCGGCTTTCCATCGCAAGTTGTATAATAAAAGAAAATCCGAGTATCGAAAGCTTATCCAATCGGAGAAGAGCATTGTGGCTAGGTCTCATATTGAGAATAGTGACAATACAGGAAAGGCGGTTTGGCGGATTGTGGCTGAATATTCAGGGAAGTGCAAAAGGTAACAAACGCAATAAATGGTTTGATTGATGATGGCTTTTTGGTCTCAGAACCTAGTTTTGATAGCTGCATAGGTTTAATTCTCATTTCGTTAACGCTTGTAATCAGTTGGACCTTCAGAGCAAAAATAACATCAACTGATTCGGGATTGCCCAGCTCTCCCATGTTCATCGAGCATTTTTTTTGCTCCTGCCTCGTACAGTGAAGTGTTGAGTGTGACTAAGGGTCTCAAGGCCAGGCTCCTCTTCTGATGTATTTGATATGTCTCCATCCATTGTCAGGAGGGTTGCAGATTCACTCTCGTGTCCCTTAAACTGTTCCTGTTTAATAATTCTATTAACCAAGGACTCTTTCCTTCTGCGTTTAAAATCCGCCAAGGTCATTCCTGTCTTTAAGAAGGGAGATAGAACCTCAGTTAACCAATATCGCCCCATCTCAATTCTTCCCACGTTGAGCAAAGTAATTTGAACGATTAATTCACAATAGAATGATTAATTTTTCTTAACGAAAATTCCTTACTATCTCCTTCACAATTCGGGTTTCTTAAAGATAAATCAACCACTCACGCGATTAAATGATTTCCTTAATACCGCCTTCTCTTCTGTTGACTCTGGCAGTGAGACTGCGGGCATTTTTTGTGATCTTTCCCGTGCCTTTGACACCGTCAATCACACAACGTCTCCTGTCCTGGACAAGATGGAAATGTGCGGTGTTAGAGGCATCCCTCTAGAGTGGTTTCGTTCCTATCTTTCTGGTCGCTCTCAGTTTGTTGAGTATCACCAACAAAGGGGGTAGGGGTAGGTCTGCTCTCTTACCGGTCAAGGTTGGTGTGCCGCAAGGCTCAATTCTTGGCCCTCTTTTATTTAATATATACGTGAATGACCTTAACTCATCTGTGAGGGGCCACTTGGTGCAATATGCGGACGACACCAGTGTACTTATTCAGGCTGACACACAGCTCAATCTCTTTCCACCGAGCTTGCTTTTTCACTCAAGAGTCTTAGTTCTTGGTTTTCTGCTAACTATTTATTTCTCAATCCTGAAAAAAAACCCTCAATAGTCCACTTTAGACCCCACAAGAATGAGAGTGCGTTAGTTACTCTCCTTGACAGTATACCTATCGAGCATTCTTCAACGGTCTGCTTCCTGGGACTCCACATTGATTCCAGATTTGATTGGTCAAATCACATCAGTCATGTCTGTCAAAGACTTGAGTGCCAGCATTTACTCTTTAAGGTACCTAACAAGTTTTCTGTCTAGAGATACCGTTAGGCTGGTGTGTACTTTGGTTACTTTGTGCCCATTTTAACATATGGATTGATTTTCTGGGGGACGGCTTCAGGTAGGTTGATCAGTAGGGTTTTCAAACTGCAGAAGAAGGCTGTTCGACTGATGTGTGGTCTGGGTCATCGTGAGAGCTTGTCGGGAGGTTTTCCCTAGGGAACGCCTAATGACATTGCCATCACTTTATATATATTCGGTTGCCAACATTTACATTTAAGAACCTTCAATCCTTCCCATCATTTAACCACGTGTATTCTACAAAGAAACAGAGATGCTCTAATCATTCCGCAACACCATAATAACACATTTAAAAAATCAATGTCATATATGGGCCCTAAAATCTTTAATGCTTTGCCTTCTAGTATCACAGCATGCGAGACTGAGACGTCTTTTAAAAACAACTTAAAAAAAATACCTAATCAGACAAGCATTCTACTCCATTAACGAACTGGTGAGCGGTGCTCCAGCCTAGTGGACGATATAAATTAGATTGTTTGTAGTTTAAGTTGTACTATTTTATATTTTAAACTGTTTTAAACTGATATTTAAATGTGTGATTTTGTTCTGTCTAGTAATTAATCGTTTCTATAATATCTGACAATGTTCCATGCATGTATCATGTCAATGAACAGTAAAGAATTTGATTTGATTTGGATTTGATTTGACTTGAACTGAAAACAATGCCACAAACCGGACTTCAAAAGGTTGATCCAGTCAGAAGAAATCGCTGTTCAAAGTTTAAAAAATGTTTAATACCATTATTACATAAGAAATAACTAATACTGTAGCTGTTAGAAGTTAAGGGGAATACTTAGTGAACTCATTTAAAAGTAGATGTTCAAAATGTTCACCATCGGTCGTTCTGGTAATGTGCTAACCGGTTATAAAAGCCGGCTACTGCATTTTGTATGTATTCTCGTGGAATAGCTTGAGCTTCATGTGATATCCTATGTCTGAGTTCGTTCAGATCTGTAGGCTGAGCTCGATATACTTTGTCCTTGATGTAGCCCCATAGGAAGTAGTCAAGCGGAGCTAGGTCAGGGGAACGAGCCGGCCACTCAATCGCACCACGTCTTCCAATCCACCGGTGTGGGAATACTGAATTCCATCCGGCCGATCAAAATCCATCTTCCGTTTTAGGTTCCTGCAAACAGGGTAACACGGATATTGCCGTTTGAAAACCAGACTTCTATTTAATAATTTTTGGCGAACTTGGGTATCACGACCTTATTCCATGAGAATTGGTGCTGCCTGAATATAACTGAATTCGTTTTTGGATTTTCCAATGATAAGACTGAAGAATGTCTAATGAGGCCCGTCCCTTCGTCTGTCACGAGTTCTTAACTCGTGGTCGTCGTCCAGAATCTGGCTCGATCGCTTAAACGTCTAACAGGACAATTGTCCTGCCAAAGCGAGCAGTCTGTGTACTTGGTGCTGTGGATTTATAAATAGGAGCTCTATCAGGAAAAAGTAGGCGGGGGCAGTTGAATAAATGATTTTGTTACTTCTGGGACTTCGTGCAAACGGTCTCGAACATTATCACCCCAGCCGCGGCCATCATTAAGAGTGTAATATTCTTTCAACGCACCCCGCCCCCGCACCCCCCACCCCTCACTAAGCGAAACATCTCTTAAAATCTTATAACTTGACAGTTACACAGGTATAATGTGCTGTGCAAAAAGGTACTGGTAGCTTGAGTGGAACTGGATAAGTGAACTGATAGATCAGATAACAGCCATTATGGTGGAGAACAGTCCACTGGATGGGAAACCGCAAAACCCTGCACCTAGAGGCACTGCATTTCACATTTTCATTGCTACTTCTTAATGCAGCAGGTTTTTCTGATTAACAAACAATCATAGCTACATTGTCAGAATGGCCGAAAGGAAATCATTTTTGAACATCTAACTTTTAAAATATGAGTTCACTAAGTATTCCCCCTTAACTTCTGAAACAGGCTACAGTATTAGTTATTCTTCTTATGTAGATAAATGCGTGTATTAAAGGGATATTTTAAACTATTGAACAGGCGATTTTCTTTCTGACTGGATCACACCTTTTGAATGTCTCCGGTTTGTCTGGAGGCATTGTTTTCAGTTCAAGTTAGACATTTAAAATTATGTACAACTCAACTTAGTGCTGTCATTAAAGAATTTTATGTTATATATAACCGCCCCGACGGGCCGTTCCCCCCCAAATAGGTGTAATCCGACCACTCATGTTACACAGAAAAGTAAGCTTACAATTTCACAGTAACGGTATACCCAAATTTGGTTGCGATATCTCTTGTTCGTTTAAAAAGTTATAAAAAGTTCGTCCCTAAGACTTAATGGTCACCCTGTAATATTAATGATGTTATTGTCAACAGTTTACAAACTGTTTTATCCTATTAATATTGTTAAGTTGTTAAAAAAACACAGAAAATAGTTCTAATTTACTCAAAAGTTTTGGATTAGTTTTAAAAATTAGTAGTCGTACCTACTTATATTGTCATTATAGCTTTACTTGAAATTCTATTTACCTAGTTCCTTATCAGCACGGAAAGACACAATAACTTGCAGTATTGGGGAAGGCTATGTGTAACATATTAATATATATATATATATATATATATATATATATATATATATATATATATATATCTATTATAATATATTTATATATATTATATATATTCCACACCACAGCTGTTATCCATAAAGCCCATTACTTCTTTGTTCTTACTCCATCTATCACGGCATGAAGCACTGCATTTGGTTTTAAATACAGTATGACACATTGAATTGTTTCCAAAGGGCATTCTGCAACTGAGAACCACACTGACGATCATTGCTCTCTGCTACCTAGGAAGGGATCATAATGTTAATTTACATGTTTGCCTACTCCACTCATCACTACATGGCGCTTAAGTATATGAGTTCAGTTACAGTATGAACATTGAATTGTTTTTCAAAGAAGAGCATACCGCAACAGAGATCCACAGTGACGGACCATTAGCTCTCTACTACCAAGGAAGGGACAATAATTGTTATATACTCTGTATGTCTACTCCATCCATAACTGAATGATGCTTAGATATACTGACTCACTCTCTCAGTACAGTTATTTTACATCTTGAATGGTTTTCTCAAGGCATCCTGTAACAGTAAATCCACACTGTATGACCATAGCTCCCTACTACCGAAGGACATAATGTTATGATACTTGTTTGACCTAACTCCATCACATAACTGAATGATGCTTAGTATATGACTTCAGTAACAGTATTTACAATTGAATGGTTTCTCAAGGGCATTACTGTAACAGAATATCCACACTTAATGACCATAGCTTCCTCTGACTCACCAAAAGGGGGGGACATAATGTTATTTACTTTGTTTTATCTACTCTATCCATCACTGCTTGATGAAGCTTAGTATTTGGCTTCGGATTTACAGTATGAAACATTGAATTGTTTGCTGTTCCCCCAAGTTAGACGATATCGAACAACAGAGCTGGGACAGCGAATCCATTTTAATGCAAGATGGGGCTTCACCTCACTACCCATCGCGAGGTATCGCGCTGCACTAAAAAACGCACGCTTCCCAAACGGCTGGTATTGGTTAGAGCAGCCCCCCATTTCACATGGCCTCCTAGAAGTCCTGGATTCTTACCCCTTTGGATTAACTTCCTTTTCTGGGGTGTACATAAAAAAATATAGTTTACACCGCAGAAAAGATTCGGGATTTTGGACCATCTTCGGGAGCGAATTTCTTGCCGCAAATCTTAACTGTTACGCCAGATATGATTGGACGCACGTGGCAGGAAGGTCTGGACTACCGAGACTTGGATATCTGCAGGGCAACGAACGGTTGTGCACATTGAAACATCCCTAAGGTATTTTGAAAATAAAATGAATTTCTTTCCGCAACATTTTAAGACTACAACCTTTAAAATTACCTTTAATAGTTTTTTTATGACAGTTATTTTAAACATCTAGGCATTATTTTTCGATGAACCTGTATATGACTTTATTTACCAGTATTTACATTGAATGGTTTCTCAAGGGACATCCTGTAACAGAAATCCACACTTAGGACCATAGGCTCTCTACTACCAGAAGGGACATAATGTTATATACTTTGTTTGTCTACTTACCATTCACCACACATAGGGAGAGGCGAGTACTGATTGATGCACACTCAGTCTAATATGAACTATGTCGATACACACACTACCTTTACATTGAATGGTTTCTCAAGGGGCATCCCTGTAGACAGAAATCCACACTTATCGACAATAGCTCTCTAACTAACCCAGAAGGACATAATGTTATATACTTTGTTTGTCTACTCCATCCATAACTGAATGATGCTTAGTATATGACTTGAGTACAGGTATTTACATTGAAATGGTTTCTCAATGGGCATCCTGTAACAGAAATCTCACAACTTATTATGGGACCATAGGCTCTCCCTACTACCAGAAGGACATAATGTCTATATACTTGGTTGTCTACTTTCCATCCATAAACTGATATGATGCTTAGTATATGACTTGAGTACAAGTTATTTACATTGAATGGTTTCTCATAGGGCATCCACTGCGTAACAGAGAGACCAAACTGACGATCATTGCTCTCTGCTACCAGAAGGACATAAATGTTTATTTACATGTTTGCCTACAATCCACTCATTCACTGGTTTGGCGCTTAGTATATGGAGTTACAGTTACTAGTATGAAACATTGAATTGTTTTTCAAGGGCATACCGCAACAGAAGATCCACAGTGGACGACCCATAGATCTCTACTACCAGAATGGACATAATGTTATATACTTTGGTTGTTCGTACTCCATCCATAACTGAATGATGCTTAGTATATGAACTTGAGTACAGTATTTACATTGAATGGTTTCTCAAGGGCATCCTGTCAACAGAAAATTCCACACTTATGACCATTAGCTCTCTACTACCAGATAGGACATAATGTTAATATACTACTGTTTGTCTACTCCATTCCATCCATAACTGAATGATGCTTAGATATATGACTTGAGTACAGTATTTACAATTGAATGGTTTCTCAAGGTCATCCTGGTAACAGAAATCCACACTTATGTACCATAAGCTCTCCTACAACCAGAAGGACATAATGTTATATACTTGTTTATCTACTCTATCCATTCACTGCTTGAAGCT
>NW_025782396.1:0-35447 GCF_021130785.1 Homalodisca vitripennis | reverse complement strand
GAAAAAAAAAAGAATTGCACAAATTTTAACTATAGAAATATATTTGTTTACTAAAAACATTGTAAAAAATTTGAAAAAAATTAAAATTTGTTATTGAAAAATGGAAAGTTGAATAAAACATTTACAAAAAGGGAAATTTGAAATTTTGCTAAACACATTTAATTTTCTAACTCCGGCGTGGTGTTTGGGGGTCTTTAGTTGTTTGTTTGGTCGCACTGTTATACGTTTAGAGGTTATAATTTGTTTTTTAAATGTTTGCTAGAAAACGCGCTGTTTTTTCTCAATCGACTAAATTTTACGATTGATTGAGATGATTTAAACAAAAAATTTACTTAACACTATCAACATTTGTCAATAGTATGACTAACCTATCTCATTTTCTAAACTTTTGTGTCAATCTAAAAATTTTATTCAATCAATCATAGTTTACGATAATGAAATATCAGTGTACAATTATTTCCTTTTTGTTGTGTTTTGTAAAGACAAATCTAAAGCACCCCCACTTTTCAGAATAAACTGTTATCTGCTTTATCCCGGCGGCGGCCCACATTACTGTTTTATTCCCCGTCGGACCCCCGTGCGGCGGACCCCACTGGACGGGCATGTAAGTTACTTGGGCGTTACACTTTTCATGAGTGCTCCGAGCCGCAACCAAAAATTTTAAAGATTGTCCGTCAAAACTGTTTTTTTAAACGTACTTTAACAGTTTTTTTTAAAAAAAAGTATGAGATCTTTTGTTTCCTAAAATTATCTCCTTAATTAAAGCCAATTTTTCTAAATTATTGTTCACAAACTATGCATTCCTCGTAGTTCTGCACAGTATTTATAAAGATTTTTTTATAAAAACATTTAAAAAAATTTTTTTGTTGTACATCGTATCCAACAAAGTATTTTTAAAAAAATAATCTAAAAAATGGACAGAATGGTTTGTGAGATAAAATGTACCATTGTAACACTTCGACTTAGATTGCAAACGTCAGTGTCGGGGGCGGGGGGATGCTGGATTATGCAATCAAGGCTGGGAAAAGACTAATTACTTTGTTACCCCTTCCCCCCCCCTTCCCCCAGTGCTCCAAAACCCCCCCCCAAAAAAAACGGCCCCCCTTTTAAAACCATCGCACCGACATCAAAACGCCTTACCCTTTTTCCTTGCAACTTTAAAAAAATAAAGTTATTAATAATTATACTTAAAAAATTTTAGTACCCATTATAATAAAATTAATTTTTGTCATATCTTTTTGGAATACTTTTTTTTTTATTGACTAAAAGGGCCCAAAACAACAGGGGATGCAAAAAAATAACGTCTTTATATTTAACATACATAGATTTACATTTAAAAATGATTTTGAAAAACAATTTAAAATTTTCAAAATAAATTGTTTTCCCCCCATTTCCCATTTTTTTCGAGAAATCTGTGCAAAGAGACCCCCGGGGAATTTTTTTGGGTAGGCGCAATGGGGGGGTATAGAAAAGGGCTAAAATTTAGTTAAAAACTTTAAAAGGTTTTCCAAATTTTAAAAAATTTAAAAAAATGTAAAAAAATATTGGGAATTTTTTTTTATACGGAAAATAATTTTAGTACAGAATTGAATGTTTTTTTATAATTATCATAAAAGTGTTTTGGTTCAAACCACGTTCAAAAAAATCAAAAAATCTAAAATGTTACAGAGATATATATAATAATATATAATAAAAAATTTGTAAATTATTTTAAAGTATGATAAAAATTACATAATTATTCTCTAGAATTATTTGAGGGTTTATGTATAATAATTAACGAAAAAATTTATTTCAAAAGAAATAGAGAGACATTATGGAAAAACTTTTTTGTTTTTTCCCCGAAATGGGTAAATAAAAAAAATTTTTTATGAGGTGACCGATACAAAAGGTTTTAAAAATGGTTTTGTAACAAAACCCAAATGGGAAAAAGAAAAAAATTACAAAAAATTATAACGTGAGTATATTAAAAACCTGGTTTTGGAAAATTACTGGGAATGGCAGGTACAAAAGTTTACAGCTCGCAGCAAACAGTCGCGTGGAACAGTCGGCGCCGTAGTTTGGGAAATTTCCCCATTGAATAACTCGAAGTAACTCAAATTTTTATTACAAACCCCCTTATTGTCCGTGAGCTTTTTTTTCACTACGAATAAACGGGGACAATATACGCTAGAATTACAGTTTTATAAAACTCTTTTAAAAATTTAACTTGCCTATTGTAATTTTTTACTTTTTACGAAAAACTTTTATTTTTTTTTGAGTTCAATTTTACATGAAAAAACATTCAGCAGCGTAATTGGATATACGTAATTTTCAGTCACGCAAAATTTCCCCATCAAAAAACATACAAAAAAATTAATTGTGTTTTTTAATATTTATATTGTTTTTTATAAATTTTAAATTGGTTTTGGGGTTGGTCCAACCAACATTCCTAACAAATTTTTTCAATTTTTCAATTAAATAACCCCGTCTAATCTAAAAATAAAAAAAGAAACTAAAAGGTAAAAAAAATACTTTTTTTTTTCACAAAACGAAAGAAACTAAAAAAAACGTTTTTTAAAGGGACTGCCAAATATAAGAAAAATTAATATAAAATTTAAATTTCCAAGTTTTTATTTAAGTAGACATTTTTGTTTTTTCACGTTCTTTAAGTAAAATGTTAAATAGTCGTTTTGTCAATATAATTTCTCGGGGTTTTTTACTTTACTGACAACAAAACAAAAAACTTATCTGGGTAAAAGGGGGCCTCAATGTAATTTTTTTCCTCCAATTCACCTACTTCTTTGCGCACTTCGGGGAAACTGAGTTAAAGTCTTGGACTTTACTCCGGAAATCTGGAATCATTTCGTCTACAAGACCAAAAAAAAACAATGACTTTCTGTTTTAAATTTTTGATAAGTAATTAATTTATTTTATTTAAATTAATTAAACCCCGTAAATTTTAACAGGTAGTTTTAGTTTTGGCAAATAAAAAAATTGTAAATTTTTTTAAATTTTTTAAAAAAATACGTTTTAAAAATTTAAAAGGTATCATGTAAAATAATGCCTGAAAGCTTCCCAAAATTTTAAAATTTTTGAGAATTTTTACCCTTTTTTTTGATTTGGGGGTTTATTTTCGATTCAGTGTCACTTTAAGGTAAAAATTTTTTTTCATATAAGAAAGTTTTTTACATACAAAATTTTTAAATTTTTGGGTGAATATAAATACAAGATAAACACTCGTTTATAATGCATATTGGATTGAGCTCCCCCGCGGAAGAAACCCGATTATGTAATAAGGGGGAAAGGACATAATTACTCATTTCCTTCCCTCCCCTAACCCCCGTACTACACAATCTCCCAAAATGGCATTCCCTTCCCCTCACAAGGGGAAACATCGTACATACCCTGTTCTCTGTCCCCTTTTTCTTTTATATTTTTTTTTTAAAATAAAATATATTCACATATACAAAAAAAATTTTCGGCCCATAACGGGGGTATCACTGAAAATCGTTTATGTTATCGCTATCGTTTATCTTTTATCGCCAGCTTCTGGTACATTAAAATTTATTATCTTGTGATATTATCTAGTGGTGGTGTTGTGGTGTATAACCATTTCCTCTTTCTAGATATGTTATTCCCACATTTTTGTTTCCTGAGCCTAACTGGGTGATTTTAAGACAA
Organism: Homalodisca vitripennis; assembly: GCF_021130785.1. NCBI lineage: Eukaryota > Metazoa > Arthropoda > Insecta > Hemiptera > Cicadellidae > Homalodisca > Homalodisca vitripennis. The sequence goes on along the minus strand of NW_025782396.1, from coordinate 31,787 downwards.
AAAAAAACCCTTTTTTAAAATAGTAGGGACGATATTGAAAATACATCAAAGAAAAAGGGCTTATTCAAACAAACCCTTTCCCAAAAAACCAATTTTTAAAATTTTTTTTTTTTTTGGTTGAAATCTACCGCTGACTACAATAAGACGAAAATCATGTTTTGAACATTACAGTTAGTAAAAAAATGAAAAATGAATGAATGAATTGAAAATAAATGTAAAAGCGTTTTAAGAACACCCTTTCTAATATCCTCGAAATTTTTTTCTATTAAATTTTTTTATCACTAAACGATTTCCAATTTAAAAAACTTTTTTTTTTTTACTTACATCCCGGTCTTAATGGGGCCAAAGGGGAAACAGATATATACAAAGATTAAAAAATTTAATTTTTAAAAAGAACTTAAAAACTAATTTCAAAAGGTAAACACATGAACTAAATTCCGTATTTTCCATAAACTTTCATATTCTGAAAGAAAAATGTTATTACACATTTAAGGTTTAACAATTAAAACTAAAGAGTAATATTTTATCATTACCAATATGATAAAGTTGGTTGAACTTGTAAAACTTTATTACTTTTTATTAATTCGTTATTACGAATTCTCAAAATTATTTAAAATATTTGTAATTATCATGGAATATATTATTACATTCTATATTTTAATATTTTTCCATGTAAACGATGTTCACACTTTTCATTCGGTGTATTACTCTTTTTCTTGTAATACAACCAATTGAATACTTTTTTTTGGGGAAAATACGAACGATAAATTGTAGGAGTAGTAAACACTCTAAAAAAATATTTATTTCACTAATCAGATTAGCAAACTTGTATTAGGTTCAATGTGCAAATAATAAATCCCCCTTTCAATTTTGTTGTAGTTTTTAATAATGAAACTGATTTACAAAAAAAACCAGACAATAATTCGACAAATAATTATTGGTTTCCAAAATATATGCTCTATGTATGCTCTGATCTCAGCAGCAACTTTATCCTTAAGACACTATCCAAGCAATCTGTTGCGATCTCCAGGGTGTCATAAAGGAGTATAGACAAGATGACACATTAATCTCGAGAGTTGTCGCGGTTGGCTAGCACCGCAATTAATACTACAACAAATAGAATTAGCTGCGGAACATTGTGGGGGTTATATAATACTAAATTGAGACGGTGATAAAAATTAACTTATACTTGGACTTTTCTTTAGCTATTAACGTGATTTTCTTTTCTTGTTAAGACTTTCTCTTGAATTAATTCAAAGTTATACATTTTTAATACAAATTCCAAATAAATAATCAGCAGATGGCAGTAGTCGAACAGGATTTTAAAATGATATTCTGTATGCTAATATTTAACGGTCTAATTACTTTAATAAAGTAATTAAAGTGAAATGTTCTGGTACGACACAATAAGGAAGATCGGGAGGAAATGAAGAAACTCCATCTCTTGCAGAAGAAAACATTCATCTCAGTAATGTGATTGTTCGACTCTAACAGTGTTCTTTACAATCAAACAATTCTACCACTTTTCCGCTATACAGGGTCGATTCATGGAAGTTCTCCCCCCACTTCTACAGCACATTTGTTACTAGTAAAAAATAATGAAAAAATGTTATATAAACATAGGTCCGAAAACCCCCACTTTCGTTAGCGAGTTACAAGCTAGCGAAAGGATTTCGCCTGAATTCCTGGGTAAAGAGTAAAAATAAAGCCATACTGAACTTTTGGAAAGGTTTAAATTAGTAAGAAATGTCGTGGAATTCTTATGTATTTTTACCTGATAAAGCTTAATAAAATAGGTTTCAGAACTGTACCTGTAGTAGTTTTTGGAGGGATTCAGGGTCTTTTAAATGCAAAAAATGTGGAGGAGGCACGAAAACAATGTTTTTTTTAGTTTGATGTTACAATAACTTTGTTAAATTTGGTAAATAAATACATAAAATCAACAAACCATTAATTGTAGAAAATTTAATTCTGAGAAAATTGATATAAATCAATAGTCTAAAATAAAAAGAAATAAGTACCAAAAAATCGATTTTTATTCAGTATAATACATTACTAGTTTTAAGCAAAATTCAATCAGGTTGGGTTCAAACCGTACGCACCTTTTTATAATAAGATGTTAGAAAATGAGGCCATCATTATCAATACATTTTGCAGCACTTTTGTGTATTGCTTTTGTTGCCGTTTCTTATTTTTTCAGGAGCTTCCCTGTATCTGCACAAGCCGAATCCATAATACGTGGCAATTAATTCATCACGAGGAATTCACCTTTTGTCTTGTATACAATGTCTTTACCATCCCTCCCCAGATGCTCAATTTAATCCAATGGAGATAGATCTGGTGATCTTGGTGGCGCAAGGGTGAGGCCCTCCACGACCAATTCCAGTGATCCAGGAAAATTGATGATTTAAGTAATGCAGTAATACGGCACCGTAGAAAAGTGGGGAGTGTGTCTCTACCGGTCCAAAGGACAGTGCTGGAAGTACAAATTTTGTGTCTGAGATAGGTGAAGGAAACATTCTCTCAACAGCGTGCGTGCCAACCTCTTCTTGAAGGAAATGCAAATAGGATACTCAGCGATTTAGGCGTCCAGGTAATATGAAAGGTCCAACTCAGCCGATTGTGCAAAAGGCCACACCAGACATTGACGCTAAATCGGTTGTTTTGAAAGTTCTGTTCCACTACCTCATGTGGGATTTTTCTTCTGCCCCAATGGAGTTGGTTCATTGTGCAAAGTCTATTTGACACCTATCCCGAGTGAATTGTGCCTCAGTCCGCTTAAAACAAAATACGCATTGTAGAGTTGATTAGTTAATAATTCAAAACGTTTGCAAAACTCCAAGCGAAGCGCGGCCCATCCCGCTAGCTGTTAGATGTTGGAACCATTTTGTTTTTATGAAAACAAAAATTAATAAAATTTGTTTCGATTAAGTAGACCTCCACACCGGTTAGACTGCGAAACTCCTATCCGCCTAGGAAATACGTCGCCTGTACTTACACCTGGGACTGCGGTATGAACAGCATTAATAACAATATCATCATAAAAGTTGGATAAGGCTCGTTCATAATTGGTTCATAGTTACATTGGTTGTGATCCGTGTTTCCCGAAACGAGTACGAAAAGGTTTCCTGTGAAATTGTTTTGGTTATCTGCGAATTCCTCCTCATTAGGGGTAACGAGTAGTTCATATTTCTTCTACAGCAGCGTCTAGGCATTAAAACCATTTACAGTAACCAGAAAAAAACCAAAATTAAAAAAACCATATTCAGCGTATTCCTCTGGATGTTAAATAAGAAAGGCATTTTTTTCCGCTGAATACAAACAATCGAATTATAACCTCACAGAAAAATAGCATTTTAATAACACGATTCACAGATACCCCGATCTCCTGCTGTAAGCTTGCAAAAACACCCACTAATACATCAGTTCTAACGTATAACAAGTAACAGACGATACCATTAGTTTGATTCAGCTGTTATTCGTGGGCGTTTACCAACTTAGAAATTAATTAAAAACAAAAAACTGAGCGATTTCGATGATTAGTAAAACAATAATCGGGGAAAATGTTATTGGCTTCCATTTATTTTCAAATATTTTGATGTATAATTTTTTATAAAAAAAAATACAACAAGTAATAAAACCATGATATTTTTATTTACAAACAAATTCATTTAACCAGTTAATCTATGTTTTCTCAATTATATATCTCATCATTAAGGAAACAAACATTTATGTTTTTTGTTTTTATTTTAAACTAAGAATACGCGTACGGTATTTCGTTTTACAGCAGCAAAAATTTGTACGTGTCCAGCATGACCGGAGCACTCTCCCACTTTTCACGTGGCCGTTTCTGGCCTTACTGTATAAATCCATTCAAATTTCCTGGACACTGGATTGGTCGTGGAGGGCCTCACCCTTGGCCTACCGAAGATCACCAGATCTATCTCCATTGGATTATTGCATTCTGGGGGATGGATGAAAACGGGTACTGTACAATTGTATATACAAGACAAAAAGTGAATTCCTCGTGATGAAAATTAATTGCCCCGTTATCTATGGATTTCCGGCTGTGCAGATACAGGGAGAAGTCCTGAAAAGAATAAGAAACGCAACAAAAGCAATACACAAACGTGCTGCACAAAAAAAAAGATGTATTGATAATGATGGCCTCATTTTCTAACATCTATTTATAAAAAAGGTGCGTATCGGTTGGCCCAAGCCTGATTAATTTTGCTTAAAAACTTGAGTAATGTATTTAATCACTGAATAAAATCAGATTTTATTTGGTGAACTTATGTTCTGTTTTTATTTTAGGACTTTGATGTATAGATCAATTTTTTTTTTTTGCCTCAGGAATTAAATTTTCTACAATTAATGTTTGTTTGATTTTATGTATTTATTACCAATTTAACAAAGTTATTGTACATCAAACTTAAAAAAAACATTGTTTCGTGCCCCAATTTTTTTGCATTTAACCCTGAATCCCTCAAAAACTACTACAGGTACAGTTCTGAAACCTATTTTAATTAGCTTTATCAGGTAAAAATACATAAGAATCCACGACATTTCTTACTTAATTAACCTTTCCAAAAGTTCAGTATGGCTTTATTTTACTCTTTACCCAGGAATTCAGGCGAAATCTTTCGCTAGCTGTAACTCGCTTAACGAAGCGTTTTCGAGACCTATGTTTATATAACATTTTTTCATTATTTTTACTAGTACAATGTGCTGTAGAAGTGGGGGGAGAACTTCATGAATCACCTTGTATGTCCTTTTTTACGAGTAGCTTAATTTTGTGTACCAGAAGGTATGTTAATTCAACCTCATCAGTAGGGAGGGAATATAGTATAAGTTATTTACAATCAACATTAGGCAACAATGGACAAGTTTTATACAGTATTGTATATAGTAGTACATATACTCGTATAGTAGTTACACGATATATCATTATACTGAATGTTCTTTGTCATGTTGAAAAATATATTATACTTTCAGTATAACTAGTTTTTGAACATATGACATATATGTACGTATAATAACAATAAATATAGAATAACAAAAAGTACTTTCTGCGCTGGGGATCAAATCCGGATATATCACTTGCGCTACTAGTACACCACAAAGTCCTTACTTTTGACGATTAAATCATTCAGTATTTTGCCGTTCTGTCAAAAACGTGCTGAAATAAACCAAACGAACACATGATCGAATAAACCAAATACTTGTCAAACGACTCTTATTTATGTTTTTTTTCATCTGTATGAGTTGCAATACCCTAATTTAATTTAAATAAACATTTAATAACTATCGAAGAATAGGTATATATATATATATATACATTCTTTTTAAATGTTTATACACACATAATTTGTATGTATATATATATATATATATATATATATATATATATATATATATATATATATATATATATAAACCATACCCATTTTGTGAAATCATCATTGAAGTCATGCATAGATTTCAGTAATTCGGTACAATCAATATTGTTATATATCCCAATCCAATAGTGACAGCATGCCAATGTGAGAATACAATCACCTGAGAGAGATATGCGCATTTCAAATCTCACAAACACCTGTCTCCATCCGACAAGCTGGATTTAGAGCACTATGCAATAAATTCTAGGCTTCATACATTCTTTTGAGAGTTGTCTTTCAATAAAAGTAAACGGAAATGTTCTTTACATTTTTCCTAACGTAGTTCTCTTTGGTTTTATTTCATATTTTATTCATTTTAAATTGAACATTTCCATTTACATTTCATAAACTGAATTATATATTATTTATTTCTAAATACAAAGTCAAACACAGTTTTTTACACATAAAAACACCAATTTCTGTATCGCAAGGATGCCATGTCTTAGAACCATGAAAAAAAAATTGACTCCAAAAGTCTATCCAAAGTATTAATGTATAATATTAAGAAGTTTTTAAATTTATTGTACAGAACTAAGTATTAAGTAAAGATATGCTTTAGAACTATTTGCTCAAAACCGTGTTCAAATACAGGCACGACAGTTTTCGGCTGGAACCTAAAGAGTTCTTTTTCAGTTAAAATATCTTTTTTAATGTAAATAAATTAACATTTTGCATGGTGTAATAGATATCAGTGGACTATTTTAAACTGATATATTCATTCCTCAGCTTATCAGTTCCACAAACAATGCTGTAAGGAGTGGAGTACATAATTTCTTTAATATTGATGCAATACAACTCTCATTATAACAAACTGATCTGTATTGTAAATACAGAAATCGTACAAGGCAAATTAAATTAGCTACAAGGTTTGGAAAAAATGCAAAGCGTAACAGTAAAATTAAAAAAAAACGTTTCATAGATATTAATGTTTGTTGAGGTTTCGACATAATAACCATATCGATACTAAAATGGCTATTTTTTATTCACATAAAATTGCAATTCAATTTAAAGTTGAAATGAGTACTGGAAACTTTATACTTTTCTCTTGAACATAAAGCTCAAAAACCGAAACAGATGACGTTATTTGGTTCATAACCAAAATTATTAGTTTATTATGTAGTTTAATGTAACTCATTAGGTAGTTTATACCGTAAAAATGAAAATTGGGATACAATTTTACTTTTAAAATCTGTTTAAGATTATTTAATACACCAGTTTGGTTGACTTACAATCCAGTTATTCTCGTCTTTACTTTTGACGCTTAAGACCCTAACATTTTTTGTTAATAATTTGCGACTTTGATTAATACCATTTTTGACATGTCTGAAAACGATAGTATTGTTATAAAAATCAAAATTTTTTATGTACTGAAAGGTTCGTATCTCGTCCTTACTTTTTTGGTTGTAAATAACTTTATAATTACACAATGTTTCCAGTTTTGAGGATTCCGGTATAAATAGTAAACCAACGTCAGTAAACATGATTTAATGTACAATACATGTTTTGTTAAAGCACCACAAGTTTTTAAGTAAATGGTACATTTTGATAGGGAAAGTAAAACTGTATGTACATACATTGCATTATCTATAAAGTGCAATTACTACAGGGTGTTTATAAAAAACTATGTACAACTTCAACCAAACATAAAATCTTTAATTTTCTCTTAATGTTGTATAATTGCAATAAAAAAAACATTTTCTCATGTTTACCAAAAGCACAGTCCTGTTAAAATTATACTTAACTCTAATTCTTTTACTTCAGTAAGAGCAAAATTCTATACCATAACCATGTAAATTATTTCCTTTAATGTGTATTTTTAGGAAAAAGGGTTTATCGTGAGGAACTATGTACCAAACACTTAGTTTTTCACCATCTCTGATATAATTTTCATAACAATGTAGGTTTCTCAGCATCCTTGAATCACAGCTTAAAATTTTGCTTGATTACTTTAACTCGTTAAATCAACCAGTAGTTTTTTTTATTGTATAAGAACATGTTTTAAACTTACAAAATTAGTTTTAATTCAAAATTTCTGGTGGCTGAAAAGTTAAAGTAGATTTTAACCACACCAAATGTCACTTGTTTCAATTCAAACCCTCAAGCCTATAGCTCATTTCATTGTTGATATCATGAGGACAGCAGACAAGTAGAGAATCACCGATACAACCGAGTAGAGGACCAGACAGACCGTAATGAAAGTCTTACAAAAACCATCCAACAAAGTAACCAATTAATCATGCGTTACTATGTAATATATTAAAATTTAATTATTTTACTCAATTTGTTTACTAATCCGTTGGTTCTATTAATTCTCCTCGCATCACGAGTATTCATAATACTAATGTAAACATTTTTGTTAACACTCAGCCGAATCTCATGGAGTAACATGCATTACTAACAAATTTTATAAATTAAGTTTTATTTCAAGACGGATCGAACAGAGTTTCCCCAAAATTTGGTAATCCATATTGGTATGTTTCCTAGTTTTTTTCCTTGCTTACATAACCCGTTATCCACGATAAGGCTAGTAATCAAAAGTAATATATTGTTTAAAGTAATGTAATACTAGGGTTATAAAAATTATACAATATTGTATTTATGATTACAAAATATTGAAAAACTGTTTTATTCATAAATTAAAATAATAAATAAATATTTTAAATAGATATTTTAATAAATTATTAAATAAATATCTATTTTAATAAATAGATATTTTAATAAAAAAATAATTAAAATACTTAGTCATCAAATAAAACTTAATCATGATTCTACATAATGTAGCGCGCACGCACACTACTATTTTAATATAGTAATTTTTAGATGGTATTTTAGTAATTACACAGTGGTGTAAATTAACTGGACTAACCCAAGTCCCTTTAACCGCGTGATGTGAGGTGACTGGCCGTGCTGAGGAAATGCAAGGGTCAGCACTCGTCAGCACGGGTCGGCAGTCGAGTTGAGGGCTCGGAGGTAGGCGGGAGGGAATTGGCAATGTAGAGTGTGTGAAGTAAGTCTATTTTGGTGGAGTGAGATGCGAACACACCGGTACACATATAGTAGTTTGGGTGCGCCTACGAGTGTTTTAGTGCATTTTGGAATATAGATTGGACTCAAACAAAGGAGAAACGTGAGTAATTATTTTCAAGACCCTTCTCAACCACTATTCTAAATTTCCCTACGAGCTAGGGTGGTGGCAGCAAAACGCTATCCCTTTTATTAACCATGAGCCTCTCTGGCTAATATCGGAGGGCTTACAGTGGTGGCAGCGGTGGGATACGATAATTAAACCAGCAAATTATTTCAAAATGATTTCAAAACTTTTAAAAGAACTCTAAAAGAAATAAAGAAGTGTACCACGTGGTTGAGAAAATTATTAGAACATTTCAGTTTACACTCCATTATCCAAATAACTACTATTCTAAATTCATTTACAAATTAATTGCAATGTTATATTTCTAAATTTCGAGTAAATTCAACTTATATGAACGAAGATGGACTTGGATTAGTTCTGTGTGCTTATTACACCATGTGCAAACGCCATTACACTATGAAGCGGAAGTTGGGACGCCATCATCATACGTCATCATAGAACATAGAAAGGAACAAGGAGGGCATACGTCACCGGACATCCAGTGATCCAGACCGGAACTACCAACTGCCGACCACTGTCTACGCAGATGTTGTCATCTGTCATCTCCGTCAACGCAGTCACGATCATCCACAGCCTTCGGAGATGGCAGCCCTGTCACTATTTGGTGAGCAGTGGGAACTTTGTTAAAATTAAATTAAATTAAATCATTGGCGAAACCTAAGATTAGACTACGTATTATTAGTAAATAGTTGGTTAAATAATATGGTTCAAAATGCTTTGGAAATAAATGGTGAATGCAGCATTGAGGCCAGGCTTTAAGCATTAAACTTCTTTATTGACAAACAGATTCAGAAATTATTTAAATAAGAGAAATTAAAAGGATAACATCCTAGTATTTTATTTTGCCAAAGCCTCCATGTCAGGTCGTCACCTCCAGGGCATTCAGTCCATCCATGTTTTCAGCGTAAATATAAGCAGAATAACGTGTTGATTAAAAATCATTTGCTTGGAAATAGGGATATGCCAATGATTCTATATTAGCTTACTGTTCAATTTGATTGATAATTCATTAATATCTGTATACAAAAAGAAACCCGTAGAAATTCTAATATAAGTGTAAAAGAGTATAATAGCAATAATTGTTGGAAGTAACTTGTTGCTGACTTATAAAAAGGGTAAATTTCGAATTATACTGAAAACAAAGTGATATCAGTTAATGTGATTAACTATTAGAGTATATAAGTAATAGCACATAGTATATCATATAACAAAATACGATTATTTAATATTATTGCAGCTGTATTGAGTCACATTACAGTATTGATATACTTGTATATCGAGGCATTGTTAGGACTATTGATCCATTGATAACTCAATACTACCGATTAGTGATTGGTATCATTTGGAAATCGAAAAACTTTATTGTTTGATTGATCCATTATCGAAAATTGAAAAAAAAAAGGGGAAAAGTTACTTTACTGAAAAATAGGGAAACTAGTTATTCACATTGTTGCTGTCAATGTCTTTTAGGGATTTCATTTAGAGCGTTTAAGTTTAACTATTGAATATCACTGATAACCTAGAGAATTGTATAGCTACTGTATTCCAAAGAGGAAAACCAAAATTTTTTTAAATTATTAACGATGGGCACTGTACACCTAGAAGGGAAGACCGTTGAGGTCCAAGACGCCTTTGATGCCATATCGAATAAAGTGAGGTCGCTTCAAGTAACACTAGATTGAAACGTTAGCCAACGCTTCTACCTCCGCGGTGAACAAAACTGAAACATCTCCGTACCCGATGGACATGACCCTTGCAGACAGCAAGCCGTCATTTGAGCTTGTCTCAAAGTATAGCCCATTACGATGGAGAGAAAGCAGATCTAGTCGCCCCCTTCTTTGACAACAATCGAAGGAATTGGAGAGCTCAGCAATTGGAGTGAAGCTCAAAAAACTTCAAGTTTTAAAACTTAAACTAACAGGCAGTGCTCTACAGTTTGCAAAGTCAGACGAAAAAATGTAAAAACTCAACAACTTTAGAAGAAATAAAAGCTGCTTTTATGGAAAGATTCGGCGATAGCCTACCAGATCATTACTACTTCGAGCAATTGGCTAGCATACGACAAAAACAGAGGAGAAAACTATTGAGCAGTTCTCTGACCGAGTAAAAAAGGGTCAGTGATAAAACTCTAAGAGTTACAAACAACGCTGAAGCAAACCAAATTCTGAGAGAAGAGGCCGATAGAAGAGCCATGGATGCCTTTGTAAGAGGATTAAATGGTGAAATAGGACGGCAGACCAGGATCAAGTTCCCTAAAACATTCAGAGAAGCTGTAACCACGGCGATAGCTCTAAACAACTTAGAGAAAAGGACCATCCGAATTTGAGGAGAAGACAAGGCGAGTTTTTGGAACGATCACCGATACTACGTGTTACACTTGTGGGAAACCAGGCCATAAAGCCAGAGAATGCCAATCCAGGCGAAGTAGATATTGTATGTTATACATGTAAGAAGAAAGGTCACAAAGAGAGGGATTGTAGAAGTAAAAGTGAAACAACTACCTATTATTGTGAAAATTGCCGAAAACCTGGACACACAGCAAACAATTGTTGGGGGTATGAGAAATACAGCATTAGGAAGAGGCGCAGCTAGAGGAGGAACCTTCAGGAGCAGAGGGTATCAGCATGGAGGGACGTGGATCAGCTTCGAACACGTTAAAACCACAACGAGGGACCCAGGCACGCCGCTGGGAACCTCAGAAATCATTAAATCTGAACCACACGGGACTCAGACAGGCGAAGTTGAATTTTCAAAGCTGTTGCCACTTTGACACAAGAAAATGTGAGTGAATTAATTGTACAAGGGTGCCATAGGAGGAGTGAACGGTCTCATTGTGAATCGATACAGGAGCACAAGTATCAGCTGATCGATAGGACAATGGCTCAGAACAAGCTAACTCCAACTGAAATCCAAATACGAGGGTATCACTGGTGCTGTTATGAACGTTTACGGCACTGTAACAGAGACCTTGCAACTGGAGTTACTTGATTTAAAATGTGACTTCGTAGCAACAGATCTCCTGAAAGATTATATTGCTATCCTAGGATACGATGTTTTGAAAACGAAAAAAGGCTGTGATTGACCTTGAGAATAAGTCTCTGAGTATTGGAAACAAGATAGCATGCAGTTTCCATGAAAGAGAATCCCCTGTAACTCGAAGCAGGAGAAGTGGCATTGGCATTGTTCAATGTTCCCACGAAACAAGTTCAACAAACCTTAATCCACCAAAACAAATCCTGAAGGAAGAAATACCTGACATTTTAGCGTATAGTCGCACAAACATCAACGTGCCTGCCCGTTCAGAAATGCTTATTCAAGTAAAATTAAGCAAAAACAAAAAGGATCAAATGGAACAATGGAACAAATGGAAGGAAAAAACAGTAATTACAGAACCAGCGTTAGTAAAAGTTCATGGCATCAATGTCGCTAGAAGCCTTTCAAAAGTGAATAAAGGAATGTGTTGGACCAAAAATCATAAAATATCACCTCTGAAAATTTAGTGATATACAAGAATAACGCTGCTCTGCAAAATAGAAGAGCCACACAGTGAAGCAAATAAAGGAGCATGGAAACGAGTAAATCTAACACAAAATAGGACAGAGGAATTCAATGGAAAACTTGAAAGAAAAAATTAAAGCACCTGCCCAATTGAAGACCAAAATAAATTAAAAAATGTTCTCCAACGCTACAAGCGTCTATTTAGCTTAGGAGGAATAGAGAATTTGGGGTGTACTTCTTTAGTTACTCACAAAATCAACACGAGCCAACATCCTCCGATCAATAAGAAACCTTACAGAGTGCCACAATCACAGAGAGGTACTCTACAAAATTTGATACAAGAACAATTAGATAAAGGTGTAATTGTACCCAGTACTTCCCCATGGTCAGCACCGGTAATCATTGTCCCCAAGAAAGCAGGCTCTGATGGTACCATCAGTTATCGTCTATGTGTAGATTATCGGGGAACTCAATAAAATTACAGTTCCGGAAATATATCCCCTTCCAGATATACATGAAAACTTTAGACATGTTAGGAGGCAGTCAGTACTTCTCGGCACTGGATCTGAATTCAGGTTTTCTATCAGGTAAAAATGCACCCTGAAAGTCAAGAGAAGACGGCCTTCAGTACTCCTGATGGTCATTATGAATATACACGCATGCCAATGGGATTGATCATCAATTCTCCTTCTGTATTTCAACGATTGGTTGATACTACTCTCACAGGTCTGAAAGGAAAAGCATGTTTGCCCCTACATGGATGATATCCTAATCTTCAGTTCGAGTATTGATCAGCACGCTAAAGATCTTAGTGAAGTTCTAGAGAGATTTCAAGAGGTTAAAATTTGAGTATCCAGTTGAAGAAATGCCAAATAGCAAAGTCTGAAATTAACTTCCCTAGGCCATGTTGTATCGAGAGAATGGAATCAAACCATGTCAGAATAAGATTGAAGCTGTCAAAAATTTTCCAAGACCCAAGAATGAAAAGGAACTTCGTGGATTTATAGGACTATGTAGTTACTATAGGAGGCATGTACCGAAATTTGCCGACATCGCTAAACCTCTGACAAAATTAACCAAAAAAGACCAAAAGTTTGAGTGGAAACGAAGAAGCGGGAAACATCATTTGAAAAATTGAAGACCATCCTTGTAACTGAACCTTTATTAGTGTATCCAAATTTCTCCAAGGAATTCGTCTTAAGCACTGATGCAAGTAATGTTTGCACTTGGCGCAGTATTAGGACAAGTGATTAATGGAATAGAAACACCCTATCGCCTATGCGTCCAAGACAGTTAAACTCTGCTGAGCAGAATTATACAGTAACAGAAAGAGAACTTTTAGCAGTTGTAATGGGCAGTAAAGTATTTCCGATGCTACCTGTACGGACGATCATTCTCCTTGTATACTGATCACAGCGCAATCAGATGGCTGCTGTCGCTAAAAGATCCTTCGAGTAGACTCACTAGATGGGCACTGAAATTGGCTGAATATGACTACAAGGTTATTCCATTAAACCAGGGATAAAAAATCAAAACGCTGATTGTCTGAGCAGAATTGTGTGCAAGAATACTGTGGAAAGTCTACCTATATTGGATGTGGACAGCATTAAAGAAAATCAATGTAAGGATGAAGAGTGCCAGAGATTGAAAAAAATACCCTCAGTTCAAAACAAGTCCACAAGGAGTCATCTATATAAAGAGGCAGGACAGACAACTGATAGTCGTTCCAAGACGGTTAAGAGAGAAGGTTATTCGTTTACACCATGATATCCCGACAGCAGGTCATGGAGGTATCAAGAAGACGATGTTAAGAATCCAAGAAAAGTTTTAATTGGCCGAAAATGAAATTAGATGTTGTCTCCTTTATCAGAGCATGTGATCCATGCAATAAAAGAATGGATTACGGAAAAACTAAAGCACCTTTAGGTAAATTTCAAGAAAGTACAGAATTTGGATACCGGATTTCGTGTGACCATTGTTGGCCGCATTACCCCTAACAAGCTCCAAAAACAAATACATACTGACAGTTATAGATCATTTTACAAGGTACGGAGAGTTTATTGCATTGCCAGACCAAACTGCAGAAAACAATAGCCCGAGCACTTGTTGCAGAGAGTCATTACGAAGATGGGAGTACCCTGTGAATTAATTACTGATCAAGGCTCAAATTTCACATCCGAAATAATGAAAAGCATGTGTGCTCTACTAAGAATAAAGAAACTTCAAACCACCGCATATCATCCCATGAGCAATGGTAGAACAGAAAGAGTTCATAGATCCATACCCAAGATGCTAAGTCATTATGTCAACCGAAATCAAACAGACTGGGACGAGCTCCTACCAATGGTAAATATGGCTTATAACTCTCAAGTGCATGATTCAACAGGATTTTTCTCCTTTTGAGCTAGTCTTTGGAAGAGAGATGAAGACTCCCTTAGAAGATGATCTATTGATCACAGAAGGAAGATGATGGTTACCCTGATTATGTCGAAGATCTTAAGATGAAGTTGAATGCCGTAAGGAATTTGTCTCAACAATGCCAAGACCATGCAAGAACCCAGCAAAAGAGGACAATACGACAAGAATTCTAAGCTAAAATAAATTTGAAGAGGGCCAACGAGTATACCTTCACGTGCCCCAAGTGAAGAAACAGGAAGAGTGAAGAAGTTGTCTAGACCATGGAAAGGTCCATACACAATTGTCAAGGTTATATCAGATTTGAATGTCGTACTCCGAATTAAAAGGAAGAATGTAACTGTACTGTACATGTGAAATCGAGTAAAACCTGTCACCGAGTTTAAGTTGCAAGAACAAGGAAGTAGCCAAAATGATCCAAAAGCTGCTCAGGTAGCAGAAGAAGAAGAACAGGAAGAAATCATTGAAGAGACCGAAGACCATGAAGAGGCATTCAATAGAGTAGCCGGACAAAATGAAGAACAAGACAGGAGAGAACCCAAGGCCCAGGAACCGCAGAAGAGCGACCAGGCCCTTTTAGATCCATAAGAGATAGAAGAAAAACCGTGTAGATTCAAAGACTATGAAGTTTATTAAATAATAGGAATGTATATACATATTGTTATGACAGTGAACGCGTATTGCATCGTTTATTTAGTAGTTAAAAGTAAACGCAATGTATTGAATAATTATGTATTGTTTGTTATTTGAGGATGTTATATGATACACTAAAAATATATTCCTCGTTAGTATGTTATGCTTCTTGTCTGATGTGTAAGTAAAAGATGTTTTAGAGTACCACGTACAAAGTAGAATGCAATAGTTACTCCGAATTGAATGGGTTGTATGCGTGAGTATGAATGTTGTATGACTGTGAAAACGAATGTTGATGAATGGGTATGCAAGGTGTGTGAATAAAAGCCAAATTAAAGGATCCAAACAATTCAAATGTGTGATTGAGTACACTATAAGGAAAGAAGTTATATCTACGCAGGTTAAGATAAGAAACATTAAGATCAAGCTGTACGTAATAAAATAAATTCGAATAAGTCAGGATATTCATGAAGTAAACAATTATTAGGATCTAAATGATGATTTCAGGAATACTTGTACTCCTTTGTCGAGACAGGAATGGCAGAGAATGAAATGACACAGGGAATCGTTTTCAAGAAACTTCATGACACAATTATTTCCGGAGGATGAATGGAAGATTGTATTAGATTTTAATATGATAGAAATAAGAGACCGAACTTGAGTCACTTAAGACATTGTGCACAGACTTAGTTTCATTATACGAACACTAGTGTAAATGTGTGGGATGAGGACTTTGCTTTCGAATATAGTATAATTAAAGACCGGGATAGACCAGTATGAATCCGATGTAAGTGACTTATTTAGACTTCTACCTACAGAAACGCTCCAAGCGAGGACTAGTTGATGCAGGAGGAGGATATGCATTGAAATGGTTGTTTGGTGTGCCCACTAGCGAAGATATGGAACAAGTTAATAGTAAAGTTGAAGAGATAAAAAAGATTAGCGGATCACTGTTGAGTTCTAGAGAAAACCCAAATCACCTTTAATGAAAGACATGAATGAAAAGATGGTAACAAATACTAAAGCCATATCAGAGATAATGACTAAACTTACTCATTCAAATAGCATGTTAATCACTTCACTCCAAGGATTCGAACAAGAAAAACATTATGCTACATCGTTCATTAACAAAAACATTTAAAATCTGTCAGTCTAGCACGTCATTTAGGTCAAACCATAGATGAAGCAAAGTTAAGAATTGTTGAGTTTAGGCAAGCTTTAGAATTAGTAAACACAGGTAGAATAAGCAGCAAATTACTACCAACCCCATGAGTTTGTAAACATATTGCTTGACATGAGGAAAAAGGTACATACCTCGTCATTTGAAACTAATTATACCAGTTAATGAAGAGGACGTTATTTATGTATTACACCTTTTGCACTGCTCATGCTTTAGCCACCAAGACAGGAATTAGATTGATCGTAACTGTACCTTTAAGTTCGCAAGACAGACGTCTTGAACTTTATAAAGTAGAAGTTATTCCATTGTACCAAACAAACCTTCAACATTGGTTAAAATGGAATGTACAAGTTGATTATTTGTTGATCTCCAAAGAGAGACAGTATTATGCACCTAGTCGATTTTAACACACTAAGTCAGTGTAGACTAAGTCATTTTTTATTTGTGTCCTAACTCTATAAATGTATTGCATCATAGCGTTAATGATTGTATATTCGCTCTATTCATGGGATCTAACCTAGTCACAGAAAAATGTTCACGAACCTTAACCATAAATGTAACTTCACCTGTATGGATCCAAAACGGCAATGATTGGATCTATAGCCTAAAGGAACCATATAAAGTCCATACTTAAACTGTATGAGGAGTTCTGATGGAGAAAACTCAGTTATCTCTCCACCACCATCTAGGTTATTTTAGGAATTAACTTTAAACAAGTCTGGAATATTAAAAACAGGCTTCAAGTTGCGCTATCTTTGGTAAATATAATAAGTTTATTCTCGAGGACTCAAGGAAATATAAAATATAAATTTGACATTAACCATTTGCACATCCCAAAGATTAACCTGTTGCTATCTCACGAAGAAAATCTAATCTTTAAAAACAGTAGCTTGTTATTTGAAACAATGCAAAAAGTCAAGGACAATCTTAAAGATAATCACATAGAACTAGACCTTAATAAGCTTTTAAATGATACACATGTTTTGTACCCTAGTATCAAAGAAAGTATAGAAACCCCACTGAACTATTTCTACATTATCATAGTTTCAATGTTTATTTTGTTCATTTTGAATAGTGTACTTTGCGTAGTTTTGTTTTTGTCACAGGAAAATGCCAACCTGTGCGAGGATGTCCTCAGTTGCTGAGCGGCAAGCCCCAACCATTCGAGTAGAACATGGAACTCCGCTCGCAGAAATTATTCAGGAGTCTTCCTTTGTTCAATTCAATACACCAAGCCCGCCTTGAAGTACGGTATTGTGAAATTCATTGTAGTGCTGAACCAGTCAGGTCAGTGTTGCAAAGACTATATTTGTTATAAATATGTGGGGACTTGCCAAGCTCAAGAAATGTAATGTAGTTAGGAGGACGTATATCTTAAGTGATTGTCAATGTCAAGTAGAATTAAATTGTAGATTATAAGAACTTACGCAGCCTAAAATACTATTTTGTCCTTTTAAGTTGTGAAAAATGATGTTAATGTAAAATGTTATTCCTATACATTTTTTTTTGAAGTATTGTAAATGTTTGTTATATTCTGAGAATCTAAGATGTATCACCATGAAAATTCTGTATGATCCATCTGTCCTGAAAGGGAGAGTGATTGTAGCGCGCACGCACACTACTATTTTAATATAGTAATTTTTAGATGGTATTTTAGTAATTACACAGTGTGTAAATTAACTGGACTAACCCAAGTCCCTTTAACCGCGTGATGTGAGGTGACTGGCCGTGCTGAGGAAATGCAAGGGTCAGCACTCGTCAGCACGGGTCGGCAGTCGAGTTGAGGGCTCGGAGGTAGGCGGAGGGATTGGCAATGTAGAGTGTGTGAAGTAAGTCTATTTTGGTGGAGTGAGATGCGAACACACCGGTACACATATAGTAGTTTGGGTGCGCCTAACGAGTGTTTTAGTGCATTTTGAATATAGATTGGACTCAAACAAAGGAGAAACGTGAGTAAATTATTTCAAGACCCTTCTCAACCACTATTCTAAATTTCCCTACGAGCTAGGGTGGTGGCAGCAAAACGCTATCCCTTTTATTAACCATGAGCCTCTCTGGCTAATATCGGAGGGCTTACAATAATATAAGAAAAGATGTTTGTAAACACACCAAAAACATATTTAAATTAAACTAGAATTTTTAAATTAAAAAAAGGAATTACGAATATTAATATAAATCTTCGCGGGTAAGCACACGGTCTTCCGGAGAAGTGTTTAATATAAACTTCAGAAACCAACATCTCCGTAAAGCTGCTAATTAACTCGAGTTGTATTACGTGGGAAGGGAGAAGTCTCCGTGTCTCCATACTGATGGTGTGTTTCGTACAGCACCAAATACCCTCTAGTAAATACTGTTCTGTAAAACTTGCAGTAGGGGACTTTTGTAACACACGGTGTCTCAGGCCAACATCGCGTCACATATAAAGTAACAATGTAAAACAGTCAAATGTGAAACTTGAAGAAGGGGACTTGTGTTACACACGGTGTCTTAGGCCAACCTCGCGTCACATATAAAGTAACAATGTAAACAGTCAACTGTGAAACTTGAAGTAGGGGACTTGTGTTACACACGGTGTCTCAGGCCAACCTCGCGTCACATACAAAGTAACAAAGTAAATAGTCAACTGTGAAACGTGTAGTAGGGGACTTTTATTATACAGGTTGTCACAGGCAAAACCGCCTAACGTGTAAAGTAATTAAACTAAATAGATGACTAAGAAACTTGAAGTAGGATATTTTTGCTATACGCGGTGTCTCAGGCCAACCGCCCTAACGTGTAAAGTAATAAACTAAATAGACGACTAAGAAACTTGAAGTAAAAGATTTTTGCTATACGCGGTGTCTCAGGCCAACCGCCTCACGTGTAATAGTAATAAACTAAATAGACGACTAAGAAACTTGAAGTAGGATATATTTTTGCTATACGCGCGGTGTCTCAGGCCAACCGCCTCACGTGTAAAGTAATAAACTAAATAGATGACTAAGAAACTTGAAGTAGGATATTTTTGCTATACGCGGTGTCTCAGGCCCAACCGCCTAACGTGTAAAGTAATAAACTAAATATAGACGACTAAGAAACTTGAAGTAAAAGATTTTTGCTATAAGCGGTGTCTCAGGTCAACGCTCAGTGTAAAGTAATAAATTTAAATAGTCAAATGTTTAACTAATTACGTGGCTTTTGTTACAAACTGTGTCTCAGGGACAACCTCGCGTCAATTGTAAGGTAACAAAGCATATAAAAGTGGTTACTTAGAGGGATAAAATGAGAACAAAAAAACAATTTAAATTTATGAATTTACTATATAATAAGCGATGTAAAATCTAACTACAATGTGGGAGAGAAGATATCATAAATTTATCCAGAATAGCTTGTTCGTAAACAAAGGTACATCATTACCCGCTCTAATTCACTTTCAGTAGTTTAATTTATTATCGGTTATTAATTTTTATACAGAAAAATGGGTCAGAATTAGACACGTGATCCAAACAAACCTTACATATGAGAAAATAAAAAGCTACTGAGTTCTAGCAAACACAGTCTATCAACGAGAAGATGGTGGTTCTAATGTAGATTGTAATCAGTATAAAGACTCAGGATGCTGACAACATCCGCTTGCGTTATAGAACAATGATGGGATTCAAAAGGACGTCAATTTACAAACCTTGTCTTCTGTAGACGGAAGCACTCTAATTTAGTTTTATCTTCAAAACAAAAATTGGTCTTGTAACGAAAGGTTGTGTAATTTTTGACAGAGAAAAAAATTCTAAATCCATAATAAATCTACATTTTTGCAGTAGGTTTATTTTTTTTTTTAATTAATTGTACTTTAAATTCATAACGGATACGATAAATGCTTGCACGTATCCACGTCTTATCCACGATGTTGGATAATCCTATTCAACTTTATTCTTCAAAGAAAACATAAATTTGAATTTCGTGACAATTTATTGCTGTTACCTAAATTTGTTCAGAGATTAATCTCCAGGACATATCACTGGAAACAAATAAATTCTATTGTAGTCGCACCGCTCCAATCTGTACACGGAACAATCAGAACATTTGTGTAGCGGTCCGTCATGCAATGACAGCTGCTGATTGAGTGTGCCGAGTGTCAGGTGCAGTCTAGCTCCGACAGAACATTGAGACTTGTTACAGGCGAACGCAAACAAATAAACTCTATTGTAGTCGCAGCGCTCCAATCTGTACACGGAACAATCAGAAACAGATGTGTAGCGGTCCGTCATGCAATGACAACTGCTGATTGAGTGTACCGAGTGTCAGGTGCAGTCTAGCTCCTACTGAACATTGAGACTTGTTACAGGCGAACGCAAACAAATAAACTCTATTGTAGTCGCAACGCTTCCAATCTGTACACGGAACAATCAGAACAGATGTGTAGCGGTCCGTCATACCATGACAACTGCTGATTGCATGTGTGCCGAGTGTCAGGTGCAGTCTAGCTCCGATCTGAACATTGAGACTTGTTACAGGCGAACGCAAACATAATAAACTCTTTAATTGTAGTCGCTGAGCGCTCCAATCTGTACACGGAAACAATCAGAACAGATGTGTAGCGGTCCGTCATACCATGACAAACTGCTGATTGAGTGTGCCGAGTGTCAGGTGCAGTCTAGCTCCGACCTGAACATTGAGACTTGTTTACAGGCGAACGCAAACAAATAAACTCTATTGTAGTCGCAACGCTCCAATCTCCATATGGAACAATCAGGAATAGTTGTGTAGCGGTCCGTCATGCAATGACAGCTGCTGATTGAGTGTACCGAGTGTCAGGTGCAGTCTAGCTCCGACTGAACATTGAGACTTGTTACAGGCGAACGCAAACAAATAAATTCTATTGTTTGTCGCAACGCTCCAATCTCCATATGGAACAATCGGAACAGTTGTGTAGCGGTCCGTCATGCAATGGCAGCTGGTGATTGAGTGTACCGAGTGTCAGGTGCAGTCTAGCTCCGACCTGAACATTGAGACTTGTTTACAGGTCGAGACATTTACGCGTGATGGTTGCTTGCGGCATTCTTTATCCAATTTGGGCAGCTTGTTGATGAAGTGAACACTTGCATGTGAGGGCAGATGTTCGTAAACCACCGCTCTG
Organism: Homalodisca vitripennis; assembly: GCF_021130785.1. Taxonomy (NCBI): domain Eukaryota; kingdom Metazoa; phylum Arthropoda; class Insecta; order Hemiptera; family Cicadellidae; genus Homalodisca; species Homalodisca vitripennis. Next base: position 10,359 of record NW_025782396.1, on the reverse strand, counting down.
TGTCTACTATTTCGGCAATTTCCCCTGCCTGTGGTCTCATACGAATGAATGTCTTAGCCAGTTGTTGTTTTCGAAAATGTAGAGACTTTGCAGAGTCAACAGCAAACAATTTTTTATAAAGGTTAATCTACAAGAATCTCTGAAATTGAAACGAATCGATTACTCGAATCGCTTGCTTCTGCAATTTTAACACTCTCACGAAGTGGTTGTTTGCACATGCTCCCACAGAACCACTCCTTAGGTAAGTGTGGGTAAATCAATCCATAATACGCCGGTCGTCAGAACCTTACTTGGGCAATACTTGGCTAAAGACCTCAAACAAAATGCCTGACGATAATTTGGCGCAAACATGGTCAATGCGGTCCTTCCATGTCAACCCTCGATCTAGGTGTATTCCAAGGAAACTAGTAGTGCAGTCTTCTTCCAGAATGTAATCTGCCAACATAACGGCCACATTCCGAGTCTGAAGGCCGCAGCAAAGTTCATGACATTGGATTTAGATCATGTTTTGTTTTGAAATTGACTGTGTTAACGTGTTGAACACATTTGTGTTGATTTCAGAAAGTCTGTTCTTCGAAAATAGATTTTGAATTTACCAGTAAAAGAGAGAGTAGTGTCACCAGAGTTATGTGGTCAACACCGTGAAATTAAAAAATCAAAGAAAGGAACCTAGGGTGATATTTTGATTTTTTAACTTCACCCCACAGACCCACAAAAGCGTCTGTAGTCGATTTCCCTTTCCTGAACTCAAACTTTCATCTGAAAAGTTGGTTATGTTTATCAAAATACTGCAACATAATTGTCCAAAATATTCTTTTTTCTAAACTGTTTCGCTCCAAAGTGGCAAAATTGAGACAGGCTTGGTAGTTGTTTGTGACTCTAGGATCGTCCTTTTTAGAATATTGGACTTAATTTTCGTGGTTTTTAAGGAGTGATAGAAAACCTTCGTGTTTGCAAATAGAAATGTTATGACTTGAGTTCAAGTTCTCAAAATATACGTAGATAATTTTTTTATCTGTTATTCAACGACAGATGTCAGTGCACATTAAGGGATACCGGTCTTTTTCTTCACGTGGGATTTACCTGAGGCTGCAATGGTCGAGGATTTAGCTCACAAGCCTCAGACGCGAAATATCTGTGAACTCATTTGACCACCTCCATGATGCACACAAGTTTGTCCCCGATTTTAATTTTAGTTTTTCATAATGGCTTTTTTATTGTTGATGATGCCCTACTAAACAGTTCAGAAACATTTTTTGAAGAAATTATTAATTTATAACATCATATGTTTTGGCTGCTTTTTATCAATTATTTCGTAGGTTTTTTTAATACTTTTCTTAAAAAAAACACAATTTTGAATTCATCCTTTGAGGTAATATTGTTTTTGATTTCGGAGAACAAATTGAGTTTTATCTCAAAAACAAAATATGCCTTTAGTGATCCACTAGTTAGCCCTTTTAGGACAAACTCGGATGGTCTTTGTAGGACTGCATTTATTTAAATGAAAAAGCAAGACATCAAACGTTTTAAATTGCTATTCTATGGATTGAGTTAAATTTATGAAATCCCATTTTTTTGGTTCTCTTACTGTTTTTGTATTTTTGGGTTCCCTTTTCAATTCTCTTTCTATTAATTATAACCTCATGGCCATAGTGGTCCGAAATTGTTGTGGTTAAACACGAACACTGCGATGTTTGAAGAAAATTAGAAATTGATGTTGTCTGTGGCCTTCTGAGTTGTTGCTGTTTACACGGGTCGGATTCGTGATCAACAGCTCAAGGCCAAAATACTTTAAAAATAACTCATTATTTTGGTGGGGTTGGATGTTAGATGTCCATCACGTTGATTTTGAAGTCGCCCGGTCAACGACGAATTCTTGTCGTTGCGTAAGTTAGGTCTGTAAGTAAGGATTTCGAAACTGAAAAAAATTCTTCGTTTCCAACCTATATGTTCGTGGAGATTCATAGGATTCCAATCACAAAAAGTTTTGAATATACTGACTGGAGTTTCATACCGACTGCTTCAAAATCTCCGACTGTTTCCTGAATTGAAAATGTGGAAAATGAGACTTGATGTTTTTTAATATTGCTAGGCTTTCCCCTTTGTAGTAAGATCTACAAAAAATTTCAAACAAATTTGTAATTTTGCATAGATGGTTGTCTTTTCTTGAAACCGTTTTTCGGCCACAAATAAGGACGTACGGTTTTTGACGCATCAATAGATTTTTATCAATTTTTGTTTGTGGCCGATTGACAATTCTGATGAAGTATTTTTGATTAATTAAAATTAATCTTTATTCTATTAAATTACCATGGTCAATATTAACGTTAGCGTTACGTTTCCGACTATCCCCACCGTTTAACATCGTATTAAAATTTAAATAACCACATGAATAAATCCAGGAGTGGCCTAGCATATAAAACCAAATACCAATAAAATAATATTTGATATTACAACAGTTTTATTGAATGATTATAGCCTAAAAAATACCTACTTAAGCCATATGTACAAAAGTAAACACTAGCCGGAATAGTGAAAGAAGAGATAGTATGGATACGAAAAAGTCTGACGATACGAACGTTATCTGGTTTTCAGGCTAAAAAACGTAAGTGTAGAGATAACGTGAATTGTGGGCTGGGAAGAATGCTTCCTGTGAGAACGTCTAAACAATGTTGTACTTTGTTTTGTTTTAGATGTCTCTTGACAGTGAAAACTTCTCTGTTAGCCTTCAAACTTGTAATGTAACAGCAAATCATGTTTAGTGTTGCCTGACGTTGCCAATACGTTCCTCTATAAAACTATTTTTTCAACGGCTTCTTCTTTATTATCTCGTACTAATTTATCCTTAAGAGAGACGAATTTAACGCAAACTGGAGCGGAGAGCGTTTCTAGCGCTATTGAATTGCCCTTTAGTTCGTTTTATGACCTTTGTCCTATAACGACACTCAATGGCTAAGAGCAAAGCGTTGCTTGGGCTTAATATCGTATTAATTATTCCTTTCAGTGAGGTGAATTTTACACGATTGGAGCGTGATAGCGTTTCTAGCGCTATTGAATTGCCCTTTAGTTCGTTTTATGACCTTTGTCCTATAACGACACTCGATGGCTAAGAGCAAAGCGTTGCTTGTGCTTAAAATCGTATTAATTATTCCTTTCAGTGAGGTGAATTTTACCCCCACTCAATTGAAGCGGATAGCGTTTCTAGCGCTATTGAATTGCCCTTTAGTTGGTTTTATGACCTTTGTCCTATAACGACACTCGATGGCTAAAGAGCAAAGCGTTGCTTGAGGCTTAATATCGTATTAATTATTCCTTTCAGTGAGGTGAATTTTACACAATTGGGAGCGTATAGCGTTTCTAGTGCTATTGAATTGCCCTTTTGTTCGTTTTATTATGAGCTTTGTCCTATAAACGACACTCGTATGGCTAAGAGCAAAGCGTTTGCTTGGGCTTTAATATCGTTTTAATTATTCCTTTCAGTGAGGTGAATTAACACAACTGGGAGCGGAGAGCGTGTCTTCTAAACTATTATTTATTTTCAGCATCGTTAAATAGTTGATGTTACGTATCAATTACAAATTTCTTATAATTTTTATGTCATAATATTAGGTTATATACTTATTAAATATACCATTAGGTTAAAATATTTTATCAAACTCTTCCACTTGGATGTTACCACTCACCGTTATAGTCTATACTGCTTCATTATATTAAATATACGTTATCAATCTTTTTAAACCTTGATATTTTTAAAACAAAGCAAATAATCTACTTTTCTGTCTGTAAAATTGCACTAAATCATGTTTGTTATAATACTGCGGACTAGCAGACAACACGTTCTTTTTTAGGTTTTAATGAATCGTGGATGCCGCGTGTTATTTTTTTTGTTGGTTATTATTAGTTCTTTATTTCTGTTGAATGAAATGGTGTCATTTATAATCATAATTAAATAAAACTCATATGTAACTCTAACTCTAAAAACTATATAACTAATCTATGTTTATTTTTAAATAAAATATGTTAGGCTAAGTATCTTTTAGTGTTTAGTAAAAAATGTTCTCAAACTTTATGGATAATCAATATTATATATGAGGTTTATTTCAAAAAAATACATTTTTGTTAAAAATAAATCGAAAAAAGTACAAGGTATCAACAGGCTCTAGGAAATTTGAGTGGATAGGATTTGCTGAAATATTGTTACTTAAAATATACTACATACAAACACATTAAGAGTAGTACGTTTGAAATCCCTCGTTAGTATAGCTATGAAAGCCTCACTTTGTCACCATACTACAATTAGTTAAGTGCAAACTGCAAACTAGTCTAATATGTCAGACGAATAACTGGATGACTTTACTACATATAGGCTACTGCGACTTGGTATACATGTTTAGTGCACATCATTGATGAATACAAGTAATCGTATGTTCGAGCATAACTCGATTACTTTTACAATCATAGTTACTCATAACGTAACTATTGTGGGAATGACTGATTCAATGTGAATGTTGAGCTCAGCTCCAGTTCACCATCGGCTTAGTCCAGCGTCTCAAATCGGACAGTGTCACAGACTTGAGTTCTGAAGTCAGGTATGTCTGAAAATATCCAAAAAACGTCAACGATAAAGACGCGACGAACTCCTCGTATCATTTCGACACGAGAGGACACGTAGACTAAAGAATCAAGTGTAATCTAAGTGAACAGGTGTTCATTGTCTCTTCAGGTACACAACTGTCATCGATTGCTCATAGATTTAATAAACGATTTATTGTTTACACTGAACATTAGCGTCTACAGTAACAATTCTCAATTATTTCTAGATGTAATTTTAATATTTCTTGATTAAAAATATTGGGAATCCAGCCATCTATATTATTGTATTTAGGAAACTACTACGCATACTTACTTATATCATCCCTTCATATTCGACATTAATTTACACAGGTTAAAATAGTGTAGGTTACCTAACTTGTTAATTGAACAGTAACTACCTTACTAATTATTACTTTTTAAACACTAGTACTTTATTTGCTGTATCAAATCCAGAACTTAAATCTTTCTCTACATAGTGCTGCAACCTGTGAGGCGAGGCTTGCACTAATACACCACTCACTGCTATGACCATTAGGTTGCTGTAGCCAAGCGGGAATGCTATGAACCTCGACAACAACGTTGTTAAATGTAGAACTGTCTCGTGACTTACAAACTCTACTGTCTACAGTAGTTTAATTTCCATGAATCGTTAATTTTATTTGTTTTATTTGAAATTATGTTGGAACGAAGATGTTTTCACTGCTGACTAAAAATAAAGATTATTATACGAACGAAAGTAAAACAATATACAAAAAATTTTATGCCAAACTATACACTCATTTAATTATGCCAGCATTTAAAAAACGTGAATTAAAAATAAGTGACGTCACAATGCAGTGATAAGTTTTATTTTAATACATAGTAGTAATTAATGAATCTGTATGTATATGTAGTTCATGAAAATATAACGGTTAATTTCATATTATGATAAAGGTACATAATCCTGACTCACAGAAATAGAGTTATTTTATTTTATTTAAAACAGTATAACTTATTGTAAAGATGGTTTATTTGTGGTTTCATTTTTACTATTGTTTTTTTTTTATTGTAATCATCAACTTGTGCCTGACTGAGGAAGTGTAGAATGATATGTTTAGGACGTAAATGAGTGGTATGTTTCGGTGCTCTTGGATATACCTGAACATTTTAATTCGTTTGAATCCGAAATATACGACTACTCCATAAAGCCTTGCTATAAGGGTGATTATCTTATTTAGCTATTAAAAACGTAACACAATTTTAGGTGGAGAACATCACAATAAAATTTCCTCCCTTACATATATCGTGAGCGTACTGTGAAATATTCATGGCCAAGCTGAGCTGTTTCGAGCACAACGTAACAAAATTGTTACTGCAGAACCATTTTATCGAAAGGTGACCACAATTCAAAGTTTCTAGACTCAGCTCTCTATATTTGGGAAGTTTCATCATTGACAAAGTTTGTAGTAGTTTGCGGTTCTTCTCTGTCATGTCGTGTTATGTTTAAAATTGTTCTTTTGAGAGCACGTATAGAGCAAAACATTCGATACATCCGTTTAGAAGCTTTTCTTTCGTATTTCTAATTGGGTCAGGGAGTGATATTAAGTCAAGGTATACAGCATGCATCTGAACTCATGGATGGGATTGTAGAGAATATTTTAATGACCTAAGTAAGATCGTATTATTTACCAATTACCCATAAAATATATTTCTTTGCACCTGTTTAATAAAAATATGTAAGAAATAAGTATATCTCTTTACCGGTTAGTATTTAGCCATAAATTATGATAAAAAAAGTCATAACAACGTGTTTTTTAAATCATGATGTTGCCTGAATATTTTTTTCTATTTCGGTTTATTTTTCCGAAAAAGTTTACAAATATTTCTTATTTTATATAGAAATAGAAATAGAAATAGAAATAATTTATTTCCCCATTTACCATACTACAACATTCAAATCATATAATACAATTGTTATATAATTTAACATTTCATCCAGCATCAAGAAAACAACAACAGACGCATACCCCTAGAAACTAATCTAAATAACAATACAAGGATAAATAGATATCCATTATATCCATTATATGTTCCTTTTAAGGAAAGATATAGTGAACATATATAATGTTAAACCAGCGTTCAATTTTTGGGTGCATGCAAGTCCTATCGAGAGACTCGCTTCGATTTAATGTTTTTTTTATGCAGACATGTATATAGCAGAGTTTAGCAAATTTGTATATATAGGTTTTGTTTTTTATACAACTTAAAGAAGTGACTTCTTGTGTGCAGAAACATTAAATTGTGAAGAACAAAACAATAGTTAAATGGAAAAATCAACAATGTATTATTTGACTGCACCTAGTCCTATAAGGACCTGTGCGCTGCTTCCGGAGTGACAAGATATTCTGGATGGATAAGTTTCCCGGATCTAAGTGGACACATCGGTTTTGCTCTGCCCAGTGATAGGTTCAACTTCAAGGTATGAACCAGTCAGGAGTGATTCCTGCTGGGTGATTTAATTAGCTTAGTAAATATATTATATTTATATGAACAATAGTTAATTTACTGATTTATTTAAATCTAGAATAAAAACAATCAAACAATTAATCCTTAAGCATCTGTTTTTCAGACTTTACAGAGCATCCGTTATTATACAATTAATGATTCAGCAACAACTTTTATGCTATAATGAGATCTATGATGCGTAATTTTTTGTAACAAGTCCTTGCATATGTCTATTTGCCCACAGGACAACTCGAGAATGAAAATGAGCTATATATTTGTAATTTCGCAGCAACTCAGCGAGCCTGTTGACATGTCCAGTGGCGTTACTCCTACCTTGGTTCATTGTTTAAAACATTTGAATTGTAACAAGTTAGTTCAAAACTCAGTTTAACAACTCGAGTGACCACGTCTCTACGAGACTGACACTTTAAGAGACTTTATCTTTAACTTTATTTTTTCACTAATCGCCATACTTTTAGTATGTGCTGCATCATATGTAGCCTAACGGCTTCGCTGACATTGCATGTAAGATTTCAAGTGGAAAGTTCATTTCATTCTCAAGGTATCCTGCAGACAGACAATCATATAAAACAGAAACTCCAGCAGACAAAGGAAAAACTGTGCCTGCCTACTGGGTAATACCCTTCAATGACTCTGATAAGGATAGATACACAACCGTCACTCTTCTCTTCGTAATTTCACGCCAAATGTAAAGTCTGCAGTTGAAAACTTTTCTTGTAATACACCTTAGGATGTATGTGCTACTATGTCACATGTGAAAATTTCAATGAGTATACTCCGTTTGTATACACATTTATTTATCTTTTGCCAATTTGGTAACCCTTTAGCCCAATGTAAAATATTCACTAACACAGTTAAATTCCTGTGAGTGACATGTACCATTGTCGAACTCGATGTTTCTTCTTACAGTGTAGAAATTAAGCTTCATGGAACATTTCAAATTTTTCATTCAGTTCGTTCTCGAGATACCGTACGAACAGACAAAAATGGAATTTTCAGACCCTCAAGTGATGAATCCTGTCAATAATTAACCACTTGATTTTTTAGTATTAAATGTAAAACTGTCCCTACACAATTGAGGAATATAAAGTATAATATAGTTAGTCTATTTCAGACTGGCTCTAAGGTAAATTAAAGTGCAGATGTATTACACGTAACATAACCCTGCGACATCCCTGTGTTACAATGATCATCAACTTAGTCTAATGATATAATACGTGTGATGCATTACAACACAAGATATTACTGTGTGTTACAATTAGTACATTGAAGCCAGGCTCCTATTGTAATCATTCATTACGTATAATTAGCGAAGTATTCCATACCAACCTGTCCTTAAGCGAACGCCTATTTTTACCATATTAAAAACATTAACAACTAATTACTTACGACACCACCATAATTTCCATATATTTACCTGCAATACGAAAATTTGAAAATTAACAATTAATAACAGCACTGAAAATTATCTAGTTTAAAGCTGTAATAAGATCGTTTACAGTTAATATATATATATATATATATTTAACCTCCTAAGACCCAAGGGAAAAATTAAAATGTTTAAGCAAAAACCTGATGTTCTTTTAAAAGTACAAATATTTCTACTTCGGTAAGACCCAGGTATTTTTCCACATTTTTCAAGTTAAACCTAATGTCCGTTTAGAAGGACAGAGTTTTAGGGAATTTTTTTACCAAGAAGGAAATATTTGTATGTTAGATGTTGGCAACTCTGCTGACTTGTTGTTTTTTTAGGTTGTCAGTCATCACATGTGTGTTCAGTTAGCTGGCTAGTTTAGCCATAAACATAACCTCCAGAAAGATGGCTTCACCAAGGAAGCGGAGGCTTTATTTTCAACATCATTGTAAGTATTAAAAAATATTGATTGTTAATATTTTCTCATTAGAAACTTGCAGTATAATATATATAGCTAGTATATAAAAATTGAAACCCATTGAAAATCTACTGGAAAAGACTGGTTTTTATCATTAAAAAGATGTGTCCTTATAAAAGTACATTGGGTTTTAAACTCTTTTTATCTCAAAAGTGGATTGTCCTAATATAAGAGGACACCAGGGCTTAAGTGACTACACATTTCAAATATCTCAGATTGTGTCTTCCTGTAATTGTTGGACCACTTTTAGGAGAAATATAGACAATTTTTAATAAATATTTACACTGGTTTTTACCACAATTTATTTAGTTAAATTTAATTTCAAAAATAGGGGGGTGAAACATTTATGGCCTATGCAGTTTTCGCTCTTCTATTTAAAGTTACAAAAAACTGTTTTACGACGCCATGGGATTAACATAATTTAAATTTGTTCCAGTAAACAGTGCAGAAATTATGAAAACACCAATTTCAACCAGGCTTGATGTACTTCCGACATGGATGTTATCGGAGGATGATGACCAAGATACTGAATTTGGGCGTTACGTGAGAGACATCCAAAACCAGCCAGTAATAGATTCTTATTGGATGGTTTTCGTAGGTGGTTCAAAGACAGAAAAAAAGTACATTACAGTGCCTCAGCCTCAAGTGATAAAGGCGTTACAATACAACATATGGGAGGTGGTGTGATATGTCAGGACCGTATGCTATCATATTGTTCTTCCAGGACAACGGACAAAGGAAGTGGACCACTAGAAACAATAATGCACCTGTTTGATTTAGGCCAATATCCCAATTTCCCTGGCTTTGCTAGTGTCCCGAGAGAAGGACAAGATCAAGCCAGTCAAACATACCATTAAAAAAAGGTGGCACAAAGCTAAGAAAGTACATAGATGGGATTACGGGAGTGTATTTAATTGAATCAAACTCTATTCTTAGTGACAGTGAAGATTCAGGAGTACCCTCACAGATGGAAGACGGTTTACAACCTGGAAGAAAATCCAAGGGAACTTCCAACGTGTTGAGATTCTAGGGAACACATGGGAACCCACTTTACCTGAAATTACGCCAGGGAAGTACAGCAGAGATTGCAAAATACTCCAAATGTTCAACAGGGGAAAAGCATCGGTAATGTGGTTACCAAATGTAAAGGTCCATTTATGTGTTAGTCAGCAGCAAAGGAACTGTTTTTTTTTTTTTTTAAACCTTTCAACAATTGTTAAGCCCTTTTTAACTTATAAAACAACTAGTGTAACCTATGGTGTTTAAAGAAAACATCAGAGACGGTGTACAAGTGTAAGGTCCATTATTTTTAAATAGCACAAAGAAACAGGAACCTATATTTTAATTTAAAAAAAAATTAAGCCTTTTT